>NC_069500.1:1128239607-1128529607 GCF_027579735.1 Bombina bombina
ATTTTTTGAGGAAAATTGATTGTCTCTCCATACCACATAATGCACTTTTAGTTTCTTTAGATGTGGAGGGTTTTTATTTGTCCATTCCGCATAATATAGGAATTGAGCAGCAAAGCATTTCTTGGATTCTAGAGGAATGGCCTTTAGTAATCACACTGACTTTGTTATTGACCTGCTACAAATTGTGCTTGAGAACAATGTTTTTACATTTGACAATAAGATATACAGACAAGTTAGAGGTACTGCAATGGGGGCAACTTGTGCCCCCACATATGCATGCCTCCATCTTGGAGCCTGGAAAAAGGAAGAAGTATATCAGAAAAAAACCTTATATGAAAAAGTCCACCTATGGCTTCGCTATGTGGTCAACATATTTGTTATCTGGGAAGGCTCTCAAATTGAACTAAACCCTTTTGTTGAGGATCTGAATTCAAATAGTAGAAACATTGTTCTCACTGTTAATTCTAGTAAGACCAACCTTTCATTCGTAGACATTGATATAAAGGTTGAAAATGATGTCTTAGTGACTGAAAATTTTCGCAAGGCAACTACAACAAATAACATTCTACTAGCAGAGAGCCATCACCTGAATCATTTAATTAAAGGTATCCCTAAAGGATAGTTTCTGCGTCTTCACAGGAACTGTTCTTCAAAATCGAAATATGATAAACATGCGGCCCTTATGATAGACAGGTTTAAAGCAAAGGGGCTACACCAAATGTATTCTAAAGAGTGCCAACAATGAGGCAAGAAACACAGATAGGGAAACTCTTCGTTTCCCTGAAGGCAAAGAAAACAGTAGCATCATTAGGCTAGTGACAAAATACAATTGCCATTGTAGTGGAATTAGAGAGATTCTTAAAAAGAATTTGAAAATTCTACTCAATGATGAGAATGTAGTGAAGGAAGTTGGAATAATTCCAACATTAACAGCAAAAAGAGCACCCAATCTAAAAGATGAAATTGTGAGAAGCAGATTTATTACTCCATAAAAGAATTGGCTGCTAAGCCAAAAATTGGTAGGTAACTTTCCATGTAAAAAATGTGTTGCCTGCAAATTTATGACAAAAACCAAAGTTTTTTCTGCTTGTACTGAAAAGGTCTATAAATTAAGATACTTCTTTAACTGCAATACGGAGGGAGTGGTGTACCTACTTAGTTGCAATTGTCCCAGTTTCTACGTTGGGAAAACAGAGACTTTTGAAAGATAGGATCCTTGCACATAGAGATGACATTAAGAACAAAATACAAAATAGCAGTGTGGCAAGACACTTTGAATGTTTTCAAAATAGTCCAGATTGCATGAGAGTGACAGGCATAGACAGAGGTATAACCAGTGGCAGAGGTGGCAATAACGATAAAGTCTTACTCCAGAAGGAATGTGAATGGATATTTAGCCTTTCTACTATTGGTCCCAATGGGATGGATGAGAGACTTGATATGGCTTGCTTCCTATGAAATATCTACTTGAAACTGTATGTAGTCGTCTAAAATTTAAAGGTCACTATAAATTTGAAAAGTAGTACTTGTATCTTATGGATGAATATTAGTTGATTGAAAAGTTCACCTCCCAGAAGGTTGTCACTTTACAAAGCCCTGAGGAAACCCGGTCTCCCTAGTAACGAGGGGGTGAAACGCGCGTCGGCAATTGGCTGGCCGCTCCATGTGACTCGACACGCTTGTTTGTGGATCGCTTGCGGATAATTTTGTGTGTATTACAAAGCTTGTGAGCCAAAACGAGTTTACTCTCTTTGGCATATGTCTCAAGGGATAGGGGCATTATTCTGATGATATATGCAGCAGATCATTTGCTCCAACAGAAAAAGTTCAGTCTCGCCAAGTGGAAGGAGGAGTGGCAAAGCCCAGCAAGCAATCAGGTATAGTCGACAGAGGGATACAGACACACACACGTTGTATCCTCCTGCATCTTTGCTTTTTGTGCCAATACTGTGTTGATTAATTCTGCTTCTATTACATTCTAGGTATCTTTTGAGGATTTATACTAGACGGGTGCAGTTGACAGAGGGATACTCTTACTAACACAAGATATCCTCCTGCATCTTTTCTGCATTACTACTACTTCTTCCTTCCGCAATACTAATACTTATGCTTCAAATGCTAAACCATCTGCTCCATATCCATGTATGCTTTGACTTAAGATGTGCAATATAACCTACCACAAATTCTACCTATGGTTATAAAGGACACCTGATATCTACAAAGGAGACTATTTAATCTATCTGGCTCTCAAACTTTGGTATCATTATATTTGCCTTTTATGTTGGTTTTGATATCATTGCAACACCCGCTTTTCCGCTTCTTACTATATACCCTATATATGTGTAGATTTTTTAGTTTTTAGGCTATGTTACGCTAAGCCCAGATTGTATATACTAATGTATGGTATTTATCTATACCCACACTAAGGATATGGATGTCCATGCACATATGTATTAATCCTTATGCTCAGTTCTATTAAAACCTGTTCAGGTCAGCGCATACATTGTGAGCTACATTGTGTGCCTGGACAACTCTACCATCTACAGACTATTATCATATATTTGGGTACAGCTATTACAGCATATTTACTTTCTAATGCATGTCTTTTCACATGGACCAGTCCTAATGCATTCTTGATAATATGTATATATTGTATATTATATATTTCATGATTTTAACATAGTATTTACAACATCCATCTGTTTGGATGCTGTCTTTTTATGGGCCTGAGCCTAGCACAGTGTGAAAATTAAAAATACCTCTTTTTTCATACATTATTTGTGTTGTTATTTTTTCTAATTTAAAAAGAGTGCTAAATTCCCAGTCTTTGATGGGGTTTTATTGTAAACCTTTACCTCTTCTTGTTCTATTGTTGATAATTATTTAATGGGTCTGCACCATATGTACTAAATGTTGACCATCTCACTAAACTTACATATGAGTTGTTTTTTTGTGTGTATACTTAAGGATATCCAAATATACACTCACAACACTACAGGGAGTGCAGAATTATTAGGCAAATGAGTATTTTGACCACATCATCCTCTTTATGCATGTTGTCTTACTCCAAGCTGTATAGGCTCGAAAGCCTACTACCAATTAAGCATATTAGGTGATGTGCATCTCTGTAATGAGAAGGGGTGTGGTCTAATGACATCAACACCTTATATCAGGTGTGCAGAATTATTAGGCAACTTCCTTTCCTTTGGCAAAATGGGTCAAAAGAAGGACTTGACAGGCTCAGAAAAGTCAAAAATAGTGAGATATCTTGCAGAGGGATGCAGCACTCTTAAATTGCAAAGCTTCTGAAGCGTGATCATCAAACAATCAAGCGTTTCATTCAAAATAGTCAACAGGGTCGCAAGAAGCGTGTGGAAAAACCAAGGCGCAAAATAACTGCCCATGAACTGAGAAAAGTCAAGCGTGCAGCTGCCAAGATGCCACTTGCCACCAGTTTGGCCATATTTCAGAGCTGCAACATCACTGGAGTGCCCAAAAGCACAAGGTGTGCAATACTCAGAGACATGGCCAAGGTAAGAAAGGCTGAAAGACGACCACCACTGAACAAGACACACAAGCTGAAACGTCAAGACTGGGCCAAGAAATATCTCAAGACTGATTTTTCTAAGGTTTTATGGACTGATGAAATGAGAGTGAGTCTTGATGGGCCAGATGGATGGCCCTGTGGCTGGATTGGTAAAGGGCAGAGAGCTCCAGTCCGACTCAGACGCCAGCAAGGTGGAGGTGGAGAACTGGTTTGGGCTGGTATCATCAAAGATGAGCTTGTGGGGCCTTTTCGGGTTGAGGATGGAGTCAAGCTCAACTCCCAGTCCTGCTGCCAGTTTCTGGAAGACACCTTCTTCAAGCAGTGGTACAGGAAGAAGTCTGCATCCTTCAAGAAAAACATGATTTTCATGTAGGACAATGCTCCATCACACGCGTCCAAGTACTCCACAGCGTGGCTGGCAAGAAAGGGTATAAAAGAAGAAAATCTAATGACATGGCCTCCTTGTTCACCTGATCTGAACCCCATTGAGAACCTGTGGTCCATCATCAAATGTGAGATTTACAAGGAGGGAAAACAGTACACCTCTCTGAACAGTGTCTGGGAGGCTGTGGTTGCTGCTGCACGCAATGTTGATGGTGAACAGATCAAAACACTGACAGAATCCATGGATGGCAGACTTTTGAGTGCCCTTGCAAAAAAAGGTGGCTATATTGGTCACTGATTTGCTTTTGTTTTGTTTTTGAATGTCAGAAATGTATATTTGTGAATGTTGAGATGTTATATTGGTTTCACTGGTAAAAATAAATAATTGAAATGGGTATATATTTGTTTTTTGTTAAGTTGCCTAATAATTATGCACAGTAATAGTCACCTGCACACACAGATATCCCCCTAAAATAGCTATAACTAAAAACAAACTAAAAACTATTTCCAAAACTATTCAGCTTTGATATTAATGAGTTTTTTGGGTTCATTGAGAACATGGTTGTTGTTCAATAATAAAATTAATCCTCAAAAATACAACTTGCCTAATAATTCTGCACTCCCTGTATATAAATTATAGCAGTTTTCCCATCCATTTTATATATATATATATATATATATATATATACATTTTTTTTTTTTTTCTGGGATCACTGAATATCACTTAATTAGGATTCACTGCATTAGGAATCTTCATTCTGGACACATTGGACATTTCTTGAGGATACTCACAGAGAACACTCACATTCATTGAACATTATCTTTTGGACACTAATTTTTTGGACACTTATTTATAGCCACAGTTACCACTGGTTATAACATTTCCTCACCAATTTGAGGACACTTATCTTGGGGAATTGCTTACTCCTAACCATTGTTTTTATTTGTTTTTATCTGTGTGCAGGGTACCCTATTATATGTAATTTTTGTAATAAATATGTTTTCACTATATATTTCTAACTTTAATATTTTAGCATATGTAGATACTTTAGCCGTTTTGACACTCCCGCCTATCTTCATATCTATCTTTTTTGAGTTTTTAGGGATCTCATTTTGGGAGCTTGTATCTTTTTATGATGGTGCTGTATATAATTTAATTTTATAAGTTTTACTTGCGACCTGTAATACGTGCACAACTAGGCGTGTGATGGTAAAAAAAAATAAAAAAATAGCACAGATGATGCACTCGCATGAGCGTAATTTATAATCTAGCCCATTGTCTTCAGCAGTCCTGTGATAGTTTAATCACTGGAATTTAAAAATGATCTAGGGGATCTTTTAAGGAACCGATGAAACTCATACTGCTCATCCATAGTTATACTACATGATAAATAGAAAGCAAGGTATTATGATTCAAGCGCATCTGAACAATTCCAATTTGAGGACACTTATCTTGGGGAATTGCTTACTCCCAACCATTGTTTTTATTTGTTTTTATCTGTGTGCAGGGTACCCTATTATATGTAATTTTTGTAATAAATATGTTTTCACTATATATTTCTAACTTTAATATTTTAGCATAAGTAGATACTTTAGCCGTTTTGACACTCCCGCCTATCTTCATATCTATCTTTTTTGAGTTTTTAGGGATCTCATTTTAGGAGCTTGTATCTTTTTATGATGGTGCTGTATATAATTTAATTTTAAAAGTTTTACTTGCGACCTGTAATACGTGCACAACTAGGCGTGTGATGGTAAAAAAAATAAAAAAATAGCACAGATGATGCACTCGCATGAGCGTAATTTATAATCTAGCCCATTGTCTTCAGCAGTCCTGTGATAGTTTAATCACTGGAATTTAAAAATGATCTAGGGGATCTTTTAAGGAACCGATGAAACTCATACTGCTCATCCATAGTTATACTACATGATAAATAGAAAGCAAGGTATTATGATTCAAGCGCATCTGAACAATTCCATATGATCACCTAAAAATGCCAGGTGACGCTACACCACAGGAGCAAATGGATCTTGTGGATATTTTTAGTCTAAAAGTGCATTAACATATAAATATGCAATAACATTAGTATTGCAATGAATGAATAATAAATAGGTGATCATAAGGAATTGTTCAGATGCGCTTGAATCATAATACCTTGCTTTCTATTTTACTGTGATTTGGAAGATTAATAGGGATATTACTTCCTCATTTGTGATATAGCTGTTCTGGCCTCTTCTATAGCTACTGTGTATAATACTTGTCTGTCAATACAGACATTTGTAGCCTTTGATTTGTCATTGGATTAGGACCCATTACAAGTACTCTTTTTTAGGCTAATCCCAAGCGCAGTCCCTGAGTGTTCTGTTCACTCTGTTCATTTCACTCTGATTCTCTTGCCTCTCTTATACTACATGATGTATTAGATAACACTACATTATAAAAGGTTTGTGTAGAAAATTTTAAAATGAACCTGGTTGTTATATTATACATAGTGCTCCATTTAAGAAGCTGTAGATTCAGCTTTGGAGCGCCATCTGCAGCAGGCTTGCATGGTGGATTGCAATTCCCACTGACTTGTCCGACCGGGAAGATTGGCGCCCATGGATCATTTGTCACAAAAAAATAAAAAATAATAATCTTTCTTGACTTGTCAATGTGGTCTTTTGGAATTAGTTTGTTAATGAAAAACTGCCCATTCACTATTGCATATTAGGAGTGTTTTAATGGCTGCAGCCCAGCAGCTAGACAGCAGAATAAAGGTCATAGTTAATGGGATAGAAAGGTCAAATTTGAAATGTTTATGGATTCTTTTCAATATGAAATAAAAGCATTTTTGCAATATACTTTCATTAGCAAAACTACTTCTAGTAAAAGTTATTACTGTTTTTCTGCCGTATACGCACATATCCTGTGAGGGCCGTGTACCAGTATTCAGACATCATGCCTGCTCAGAGAGTTGGCAGTGATGTGTATTGCTTCTGTGAAAATGTAATTTGTGTCATACAAGCTACTGCTATTTCTGTGAGCAGGCATGGCGTTTGAATACTGGTTCATAGGCCCTCGCAGGATATGTGTGCATGCTGCAGATAAACAGTAATAACTCTTACTAGAAACAATTTTGCTAATGGAAATATAATGTTTTTAATTGCATATTGATACACACCCATGCACATGACCTCCCTATCCTTTTAAAGTAGTAGCTAGTGCTGCTGCTACAAGCCAGCAGCAGAAGTTTACTCTCTCTCTCTCTCTCTCTCTCTCTCTCTCTCTCTCTATATATATATATATATATATATATATATATATATATATATACACATACACATATATCATTTTTTTTAATGGGGTCAGGGCTGTCTAAGAAAAAAAGTGAGGTTTGCATACTTATTGTCTGACACAGGAATAATTCCACTTACAAGGTCATTGATGGATCATTGTTTAACTTCTTAAGGACATATGACGGAATTATTCTGTCATAAAACTATTGAGTAAACTGAAAGCTGTGTCCTTAAAGGGTTAATAGGGTAAAGATGAAGCCTTTCCCACTACAGAGAAGCCTTTCACACCTTTAGAGTAACAATTTTAACAACATGAACAAGTCAACTTTTTTTTTTACCTCATACATTCGCTATCTTAAAGGGACACTGAACCCACATTTTTTCTTTCGTGATTCAGACAGGGCATGAAATTTTAAGCAACTTTCTAATTTACTCCTATTATCAAATTCTCTTGGTATCTTTATTTGAAATGCAAGAATGTAAGTTTAGATGACGGCCCATTTTTTGTGAACAACCTGGGTTGTTCTTGCTGATTGGTGGATACATTCATCCACCAATAAAAAAGTGCTGTCCAGAGTTCTGAACTAATAGAAAAGCTTAGATGCCTTCTTTTTCAAATAAAGATAGCAAGAGAACGAAGAAAAATTATAATAGTAGAAAGTTGCTTAAAATTGCACGCTCTGAATCACAAAAGAAACAATTTGTGTTCAGTGTCCCTTTAATGTTATCATTAAAAGGATTGTTTGTTTATCATTTTCAGACAAATGCTAGAAATAAAAAATGACTTTTTTTATCATTGATCTGAATACACGTCTAATCTGTAGTTTTTATTAGAATGAAATATTAATTTACCGTTAACTAAAATAAAGTGAACTGCTCAAAGACATCAAACTCATATTAGGCTGCAAGAAGAAAAAAAACAACAACTTTATGTTCCATTTCTAAATAAAGAAATGAAAAACCAGCAAGTTATAATCCGCAGGTATCTAAAGAACATACTAATAAGTACTGAGTAAAATGAGTTGACATTTATAAGAAAACATTTTAATAAATAAAAAAATAAAAACAGAAATGTAAAATATACTATTAAAATATGTATAGGTAATATATATTGTGCCATGCATAGTTTTTCATTGGTTTTATCTTGTCTTATTATTCAACACTTATTAAAGATTTATATTCTTTCTTTATGTTACATTTCTTTAACAAAGCACAAGGGAAGATACCTTTGACACATCATTTATCATACGGAGAAAGGTAGTCAGTTTATGCTTATATTAATTAATAACTGTCCTTCATATTTACACATTTGCTTCCAATTAGAGCCCAATTTTCTATCACAGTCAGTTAGCACATGAGCTTAATTAAGGGAACATCTTACTATTTTTTTAGTTTTAACATCTAAATTACTTTCCTGTTATTCATTTCAAACTTTTTCATGTAGATACATATTTCAAGTTGTTTCTAAAGAAAAAGTACATCAACTTCACTGGCTTGGCAAATCAAAGGGAAATTAAACTTACAACTGAATTGCCCATCAAATATCTAATTATGTATACAATACAAAAAAACATAATTTATGTAAGAACTTACCTGATAAATTCATTTATTTCATATTAGCAAGAGTCCATGATCTAGTGACGTATGGGATATACATTCCTACCAGGAGGGGCAAAGTTTCCCAAACCTCAAAATGCCTATAAATACACCCCTCACCACACCCACAAATCAGTTTAACGAATAGCCAAGAAGTGGGGTGATAAGAAAAAAGTGCGAAAGCATAAAAAATAAGGAATTGGAATAATTGTGCTTTATACAAAAAAATCATAACCACCACAAAAAAGGGTGGGCCTCATGGACTCTTGCTAATATGAAAGAAATGAATTTATCAGGTAAGTTCTTACATAAATTATGTTTTCTTTCATGTAATTAGCAAGAGTCCATGAGCTAGTGACGTATGGGATAATGACTACCCAAGATGTGGATCTTTCCACGCAAGAGTCACTAGAGAGGGAGGGATAAAATAAAGACAGCCAATTCCGCTGAAAACTAATCCACACCCAAAATAAAGTTTAAATTATAAGCAGAAGATTCAAACTGAAACAGCTGCCTGAAGTACTTTTCTACCAAAAACAGCTTCAGAAGAAGAAAACACATCAAAATGGTAGAATTTAGAAAAAGTATGCAAAGAAGACCAAGTTGCTGCTTTGCAAATCTGATCAACCGAAGCTTCATTCCTAAACGCCCAGGAAGTAGAAACTGACCTAGTAGAATGAGCTGTAATCCTTTGAGGCGGAGTTTTACCCGACTCGACATAAGCATGATGAATTAAGGATTTCAACCAAGATGCCAAAGAAATGGCAGAGGCCTTCTGACCTTTCCTAGAACCGGAAAAGATAACAAATAGACTAGAAGTCTTTCGGAAATTCTTAGTAGCTTCAACATAATATTTCAAAGCTCTAACATCATCCAAAGAATGCAATGATCTCTCCTTAGAATTCTTAGGATTAGGACACAATGAAGGAACCACAATTTCTCTGCTAATGTTGTTAGAATTCACAACCTTAAGTAAAAATTTAAAAGAAGTTCGCAACACCGCCTTATCCTGATGAAAAATCAGAAAAGGAGACTCACAAGAAAGAGCAGATAATTCAGAAACTCGTCTGGCAGAAGAGATAGCCAAAAGGAACAAAACTTTCCAAGAAAGTAATTTGATGTCCAACGAATGCATAGGTTCAAACGGAGGAGCTTGAAGAGCCCCCAGAACCAAATTCAAAATCCAAGGAGGAGAAATTGACTTAAAGACAGGTTTTATACGAACCAAAGCTTGTACAAAACAATGAATATCAGGAAGATTAGCAATCTTTCTGTGAAAAAAGAACAGAAAGAGCAGATATTTGTCCTTTCAAGGAACTTGCAGACAAACCTTTATCCAAACCATCCTGAAGAAATTGTAAAATTCTCGGAATTCTAAAAGAATGCCAGAAAAAATGATGAGAAAGACACCAAGAAATATAAGTCTTCCAGACTCTATAATATATCTTCCTAGATACAGATTTACGAGCCTGTAACATAGTATTAATCACAGAGTCAGAGAAACCTCTTTGACTAAGAATCAAGCGTTCAATCTCCATACCTTTAAATTTAAGGATTTGAGATCCTGATGGAAAAAAGGACCTTGCGACAAAAGGTCTGGTCTTAACGGAAGAGTCCACGGATGGCAAGAGGCCATCCGGACAAGATCCACATACCAGAACCTGTGAGGCCATGCTGGAGCTACCAGCAGAACAAACGAGCATTCCTTCAGAATCTTACTCTTGGAAGAAGAACTAAAGGCGGAAAGATATAGGCAGGATGATACTTCCAAGGAAGTGACAATGCATCCACTGCTTCCGCTTGTGGATCCCTGGATCTGGACAGATACCTGGGAAGTTTCTTGTTTAGATGAGAGGCCATCAGATCTATTTCTGGAAGTCCCCACATTTGAACAATCTGAAGAAATACCTCTGGGTGAAGAGACCATTCGCCCGGATGTAACGTTTGGCGGCTGAGATAATCCGCTTCCCAATTGTCTATACCTGGGATATGAACCGCAGAAACTAGACAGGAGCTGGATTCCGCCCATACCAGAATTCGAGATACTTCCTTCATAGCCAGAGGACTGTGAGTCCCTCCTTGATGATTGATGTATGCCACAGTTGTGACATTGTCTGTCTGAAAACAAATGAACAATTCTCTCTTTAGAAGAGGCCATGACTGAAGAGCTCTGAAAATTGCACGGAGTTCCAAAATATTGATCAGTAATCTCACCTCCTGAGATTCCCAAACCCCTTGTGCTGTCAGAGACCCCCAAACAGCTCCCCAACCTGTCAGACTTGCATCTGTTGAAATTACAGTCCAGGTCGGAAGAACAAAAGAAGCCCTAAACGATGGTGATCTGTCCACCACCTCAGAGAGTGTCGTACAATCGATGTTAAAGATATTAATTGAGATATCTTTGTGTAATCCCTGCACCACTGGTTCAGCATACAGAGCTGAAGAGGTTGCATGTGAAAACGAGCAAAGGGGATCGCGTCCGATGCTGCAGTCATAAGACCTAGAATTTCCATGCATAAAGCTACCAAAGGGAATGATTGTGACTGAAGGTTTCGACAAGCTGATATCAACTTTAGACGTCTCTTGTCTGTCAAAGACAGAGTCATGGACACTGAATCTATCTGAAAACCTAAAAAGGTTACCCTTGTCTGAGGAATCAATGAACTTTTTGGTAAATTGATCCTCCAACCATGATCTTGAAGAAACAACACAAGTCGATTCGTATGAGATTCTGCTAAATGTGAAGACTGAGCAAGTACCAAGATATCGTCCAAATAAGGAAATACCACAATACCCTGTTCTCTGATTACAGACAGAAGGGCACCGAGAACCTTTGTAAAAATTCTTGGAGCTGTAGCTAGGCCAAACGGTAGAGCCACAAACTGGTAATGCTTGTCTAGAAAAGAGAATCTCAGAAACTGATAGTGATATGGATGAATCGGAATATGCAGATATGCACCCTGTAAATCTATTGTGGTCATATAATGCTCTTGCTGAACAAAAGGCAGGATAGTCCTTACAGTTACCATTTGAATGTTGGTATCCTTACATAACAATTCAATATTTTTAGATTCAGAACTGGTCTGAAGGAATTCTCCTTCTTTGGTACAATGAAGAGATTTGAATAAAACCCCAGCCCCTGTTCCAGAACTGGAACTGGTATAATTACTCCAGCCAACTCTAGATCTGAAACACATTTCAGAAATGCTTGAGCCTTCGCTAGGTTTACTGGGACACGGGAAAGAAAACATCTCTTTTCAGAAGGCCTTATCTTGAAGCCAATGCTGTACCCTTTTGAAACAATGTTCTGAATCCAGAGATTGTGAACGGAATTGAACCAAATTTCTTTGAAAAAACGTAATCTGCCCCCTACCAGCTGAGCTGGAAAGAGGGCCGCACCTTCATGAGGACTTGGGAGCTGGCTTAGGTTTTCTAAAAGGCTTGGATTTATTCCAGACTGGAGATGGTTTCCAAATTGATACCGCTCCTGAGGATGAAGGATCAGGCTTTTGTTCCTTGATGTGACGAAAGGAACGAAAACGATTATTAGACCTAAATTTACCTTTAGATTTTTTATCCTGTGGTAAAAAAGTTCCTTTCCCTCCAGTAACAGTTGAGATAATAGAATCCAACGGAGAACCAAATAATTTATTACCCTGGAAAGAAAGGGAAAGCAGAGTAGACTTAGAAGACATATCAGCATTCCAAGTTTTAAGCCATAAAGCTCTTCTTGCTAAAATAGCTAGAGACATATACCTGACATCAACTCTAATGATATCAAAGATGGCATCACAAATAAAATTATTAGCATGTTGTAGAAGAATAATAATGCTATGAGAATTATGATCTGTTACTTGTTGTGCTAAAGCTTCTAACCAAAAAGTTGAAGCTGCAGCAACATCCGCTAAAGATATAGCAGGTCTAAGAAGATTACCTGAACACAAGTAAGCTTTTCTTAGAAAGGATTCAATTTTCCTATCTAAAGGATCCTTAAAGGAAGTACCATCTGCCGTAGGAATAGTAGTACGCTTAGCAAGAGTAGAGACAGCCCCATCAACCTTAGGGATTTTGTCCCAAAAATTCTAATCTGACAGATGGCACAGGATATAATTGCTTAAAAACGTTTAGAAGGAGTAAAAGAATTACCCAAATTATTCCATTCCCTGGAAATTACTTCAGAAATAGCACCAGGGACAGGAAAAAACTTCTGGAATAACTACAGGAGATTTAAAAACCTTATCTAAACGTTTAGATTTAGTATCAAGAGGACTAGAATCCTCAATTTCTAATGCAATTAGGACTTCTTTAAGTAAAGAACAAATAAATTCCATTTTAAATAAATATGAAGATTTATCAGCATCAACCTCTGAGACAGAATCTTCTGAATCAGAAGAACCAATATCAGTATCAGAATGATGATGTTCATTTAAAAATTCATCTGAAAAATTAGAAGTTTTAAAAGACTTTTTACGTTTACTAGAAGGAGGAATAACAGACATAGCCTTCTTAATGGATTTAGAAACAAAATCTCTTATGTTATCAGGAACACTCTGAGTATTAGATGTTGACGGAACAGCAACAGGTAATGTAACAGTACTAAAGGAAATATTATCTGCATTAGCAAGTTTGTCATGACAAACAGTACAAACAACAGCTGGAGGAACAGATACCAAAAGTTTATAGCAGATATACTTAGCTTTGGTAGCTCCAGCACCAGGCAGGGATTTTCCAGAAGTATCTTCTGACTCAGCTTCAACGTGGGACATCTTGCAATATGTAATAGAAAAAACAACATATAAAGCAAAATTGATCAAATTCCTTAAATGACAGTTTCAGGAATGGGAAAAAAATGCCATAGAACAAGCTTCTAGCAACCAGAAGCACAAAATAAAGAGACTTAAATAATGTGGAGACAATAGTGACGCCCATATTTTTTTAGCGCCAAAAAAGACGCCCACATTATTTGGCGCCTAAATGCTTTTGGCGCCAAAATGACGCCACATCCGGAACGCCGACACCTTTGGCGCAAAAAAACGTCAAAAATGACGCAACTTCCGGCGACACGTATGACGCCGGAAACAGAAAAAAAATTTTGCGCCAAAAAAGTCAGTGCCAAGAATGACGCAATAAAATGAAGAATTTTCAGCCCCCGCGAGCCTAACAGCCCACAGGGAAAAGTCAAATTTTTAAGGTAAGAAAAAATGATTAACTCATATGCATTATCCCAAATATGAAACTGACTGTCTGAAATAAGGAACGTTGAACATCCTGAGTCAAGGCAAATAAATGTTTGAATACATATATTTAGAACTTTATATAAAAGTGCCCAACCATAGCTTAGAGTGTCACAGAAAATAAGACTTACTTACCCCAGGACACTCATCTACATGTAGTAGAAAGCCAAACCAGTACTGAAACGAGAATCAGTAGAGGAAATGGTATATATAAGAGTATATCGTCAATCTGAAAAGGGAGGTAAGAGATGAATCTCTACGACCGATAACAGAGAACCTATGAAATAGACCCCGTAGAAGGAGATCACTGCATTCAAATAGGCAATACTCTCCTCACATCCCTCTGACATTCACTGCCCGCTGAGAGGAAAACCGGGCTCCAACCTGCTGCGGAGCGCATATCAACGTAGAATCTAGCACAAACTTACTTCACCACCTCCATAGGAGGCAACGTTTGTAAAACTGATTTGTGGGTGTGGTGAGGGGTGTATTTATAGGCATTTTGAGGTTTGGGAAACTTTGCCCCTCCTGGTAGGAATGTATATCCCATACGTCACTAGCTCATGGACTCTTGCTAATTACATGAAAGAAATAAAAAATAAAGACAAAAAAATAGTTGATTCTTTCATTCAGTTAAAACCGCTATTCTTATAGAGGAAAAGGCTTCTAATTAGCTTTCTAATTTATTGTATTTTATAACAATTTAGCAATTTTCTTATTAGAAATTGATTCCAATGTCGGCAAATAAGTAAATAAGCTTAATTTTATGTTTTAGCCAACCCTGCCCCAATTGAAATTATGCTGATGCTGGCTTGTCACAGTAGAACTAAATACTACTTTAACTTTATTTAAGTATATTCTACTGTTCCGCTGCAAATCTCATAGGAATAGGTTATATATATTACAAGATTATCCCAAGGGTGGAGGTAAGATCCTACTTATTTTAGGAGAGAGAGGAGAGAGAGAGGAGAGAGGGAGGAGAGAGAGAGGAGAGAGAGAGGAGAGAGAGAGGAGGGAGAGAGAGAGGAGAGAGAGAGAGAGAGAGAGAGAGAGAGAAGAGAGAGAGCGAAGAGAGAGAGGAGAGAGAGAGAGAGATAAAAAAGTGAGTCATTGTGAACTTCATTTGCATATCTCACCCAGAATCCTTTGCTGCATTGGAAACTGTGTAATCAGAGTGTTTCTGTGGTAAAAGTAAGTCTTCTGACTTGTCTAGATTTGTAAATGGTTTACACAATGAGTTATTTTCTCTACATTTTGGATTTAGTGGAGGAATGTTCAGAACATATTCCCTTGTGTGAAGAACATTGGAATGTTACATCTTTACAGTGCATATAAACTTAAACACTTTATTAATTATGAATATTGCATAAATATGATTTTACATGTATTTGTAAGTATCTCTGTGTTAAAGCCCTTTGCATGCTTTTTTTTTCTTCTAACACCCAAGACTTCATATATTTGAGCCCTTATAATCTTTAATGCAATTTTTATTAGATAGGTTCATTATGAGTATAACTGTATTTTAAATGTAATTATGATGTGTTTTGTGCAACCTTTTAATCTAGCGTAACAGTTAACGGGAGCTCTGAAATTGCGCTCTCTCTATGTACGTTAATATTCAATTGCACTCAAGTGACCACGTTTACTTTCAACTTGTAATAGAGCCGCAGTAAACCCCTTATTGCTTGCATGCAACAGTTAGTGAACCACTAATAATCTAGCCCTCTATTGGCTCCTGATAATGGATTTTTCATATTGGCTGAATTTGGAGCCAAGTTTCTCGAGTGATCACAAAGCCATATTGTTTCAGTAGTTAAGAAACCACCACCACTAACGTTTTTTTTAAACTGAAAAGCTCATGAAAAAAGCTTTAAGTGTTAACTGCCTGTTTTTGATATAGAAACTGGGACTTCTCCAAATACAATAGCCTATTCACACCTCTTAAGGTTACAGCAAAGCTCTATTCATGGAACCCCTTTGTTAAGTAAGCAAGGATAGATATAGGGGGGAGGTGCGCTGTGACGACAGCACATAGTGCAACACAGCGGGAGCCCAAGCAGAAGCACGAACATGCTAGCGGTGGAGAGGAAACCACGTCCAGTGCCGAGTTTGGGGTTTGGAGCGCCCTTGGGAAGTTTCTCTGCCAGGAGCGCTAGGAGGGGAGGCGGCTCGAATTGTGGGCTACACCTGGCCTGGCACCTCCACAGCAGGATACGGCAAGGGCAAGGCTGGGATAAGCTACTACCCACAGCGACACAAGAAGGGTCTAGGGGCCCAGGATCTATTGGGCTACCGACTAACCCTGAGGCTTGTTCCGGGTGCAGAAGGTGTGAGGGGGTGCACTTGGGAAGCCACAGAGTTGCCTTCCTAGAGGAGGCCTTCGTCCCCCTGAAAGAAAGGAGTAAGGAGAGAGGCCCTGAATAATTGCGGGCGAACAGAGTGGAGTAAATGGAGGAGAAAGGAAGGAACAAGGGAAGGTAGGAACGTATTTTACTGACTGCTGCTGTTTTTGTTTCCTGTTTGTCCCTCATATGTAAAAGGGGTGTTGAACCAGAGAGTATAGGAGCTCAGCTTACTTTTTCCTTGGCTCTTGGTTAACTTTTTTTTCTCCCTCCTCATCTCCCTACCTTCCCTAAAAATTTCTTGCTCAAAAAGTTGAATTTGATAAAGATTGGAGTTGCTCAGGGACTGGTACAAGTTTCTCTTTTCTCTCTTCATTATTTTTCAAAGCCCTCCTCTTTCAAAGTGATTTGGTTGTAAACTGCACTCATTGTGAAAAAGACCTGTGAGATGACACCCTGTTGAGTGTTGATTACAACTGGGAGCTAGCAGGTCAGAGCCTGAATTAAGTCAGCAGATATATGGAGAAGTATCTCAACCAGGGGAAGATGTCACCAAAAATGAAACAAACAGATAAAAAAGGCAATAAGACTGCCAATTCAATTAACTCCCCAAACAAATCACTTAGGGAAGAAAAGATCCCTGACACTTCTTATGCAGGGGAAATTGCAACACTGGTCTCGGCCCTGATAGGGCCCAAATTGGAAGAGATTCATACCAGATTAAATATAATACTGGAGGAGTTAAAAAATCAGGCAGAGAGAATAAAAGAGATGGAACAACGGATTTCAAATTGCGAAGATACTCAGATTGAAACACAACTTCAAATGGAGGCCTTAATGAAACAAAATCTATCACTATCTAACAAAATTGATGAGATGGAGAATAGAGCCAGGCGGAACAATCTACGCCTGATTGGCATCCCCGAATCAATAAAACCCCAGGACTTAAAAAAGTTTGTGGAATGGTCTATTCCTGAGTTATTGGGCTTAAATCCAGAGGAGAACATATTCATAATTGAAAGAGTGCACAGAATGGGAAGAGAAAGAGATCAATCAACGACAACTGATAGAAGACCAAGACCAGTCATGGCGAAATTCTTGAACTTCCAAGGAAAAAGCGAGATCTTGAGAGCCTATAGGAAACAACAGAATCTACACCATCAAGGAGCAAAGATACTGCTCTTCCAGGACTTTTCCTCTGAAGTTTAGTTGAAAAGGAAACAATTTTCGCCTATCTGCTCTCGCCTAGTGGCAGAAAAAAGGTTTTTCTCCCTGCTGTATCCAGCCAGACTCAGGATAAAATCAGGCCTGGACTTTTTCTTTTTTGACTCCCCAGAAGCAGTCCTTTCATTCTTGGATAATGAATCGAAGAAGGGGATGGCTTAATGAGAGTTTTTGTGTGTCTAAAGATGCCATTTAACAAAGATTTTTTTTTTTTTCTATCTATCTATTTTTTATTTTTTTTTCCTCTTCCCCGGACAGAAGATATTATATATATTTTATTTTTTTTTGCACAACGATGTGTATCACTATGTAATACTAGGACGAATAAGGAACAAGACCACTCTTTTAAATGGAGAAAAGATTGTGTATAGACCTAAAGCTATGTATCAAGTAATATATGATGTTGAACACAGGTGGTTTATATATTTTTGGTTTGATATTTGCGAATTGTTGCTTATCACTGTAATATTAGGACGAATGAGAAACAAGCCTATTCCTCTAAGTAGAGAAAGATTGTGTATTTGTCCAAGAGTTTTATTAGTATTTGTCTAGATAAAAAGACATTATAGCTATGGGTAAAATAAGGTATGAGTCTGATCACAAGAGGTTAAAACACAATTTACTTATTTTTTTAAGGGAAGAAAAAGAAAGAAAAGGAAAAAAATTTTTTTCTCACAAAGGGCAATATACTTTTTTTGCCCTCTTTTTCTATATACACTTACAAAGAATGTATAGCTATGTATCAAGTAATATATGATGCTGAACACAGGTGGTTTATATATTTCTGGTTTGATATTTGTGAAATGTTGTTTATCACTGTAATATTAGGACAAATGAGAAACATGTCTACTCCTCTAAGTAGAGAAGGATTGTGTATATGCCTAAAAAGTTTTATTAGTATCTGTATAGATAGAAAGACATTATAGCTATGGGTAAAATAAGGTATGATTCTGTTCACAAGGTGTTAAAAACACAATTTATTTACTCATTTATATCTTTTTTTTTTTTCTCTCCCTCTTCTTCCTGTTTTTTCTTCTCCTTCCTCTCCTTTCCCTCCCCCCTCCCCTATCCTTCTCCCCGAGGATCCCCTCTTATAAGTTAGATGGTTAAAATACTGACTTGGAATATAGGGGGGATACACTCCCCTATTAAGAGGAAAGCAATCTTGAACCTACTAGGGAAAAAAGATTTCGATATAGTATGTCTACAGGAAACTCACCTATCAGATAAAGAGCATAGAAAGATCAAAGCTCGTTGGCTGTGAGAATCTTTCTTTTCATCATATACGAAAGCGTCTAGAGGAGTGATGGTTCCTTTCCACACAAGGTTGGAATATAAAATTCTTAATATCTCTCAAGATAGTGAGGGAAGATATTTGATCATTAGGTTTTCTATTGAGGGGGAAGAATACCTGTTGGTTAATATTTATGGTCCTAATGTCTCTAATGAGAAATTTTTGAATAAGATGTTCAGATTCCCTAAAGCTAAGATAGTACTGGTAGGGGACTTTAATGTCATACCAAACTCATACTTGGATAGAAGGAAAGTGGGGGCCCGAAGTGGGGAGATTAAATTCAAATCTGCTCAATTGAATTTCGAGAAGAAAATATTTAATCTACTTCATAACTCACTAAAATTAGTTGATATATGGAGACTATTGAATCCAAATAGTCTTGAATACACGTGTTGTTCTAAAACTCACAATACGTTATCAAGGTTAGATCTTTTTTTGATCTCAGACGCATTAATCTCTAAAGTTGAGAAATGTAGCATTGGAAATTTTAGTCTATCAGACCATGCTCCGGTTACTTTATCTATCGCGGGAAAAAAGAAGTTCTCATTCAATTCTTTTTTCTTTCCAGCTTATCTGCGAGATTCTACCAGCTTTAAAGACTTTTTAATTAAAGCGTGGGAAGACTATAGCTCGTTTAACAGCCACTGCAGAGGGGATGTCCAGCTTTTCTGGGAAGCTGCTAAAGCCTATCTAAAAGCGGAAATCTCTAACTACGTGGCAAAGGTAAAGAAAGAGAGCATGAGGAAATATTTAGACCTCTCAGATAAAGTGAGGGAGGCATTTGTCTTGTTTAGGGAAAGACCCTGTAAATTGAATACAGATAAATACTTCCAGGCAAAGAAAGAAAGAGAGACATTCCTTCTGGGAGAGGCACAGGTACTCTCATATAAGAGTAGTGCTAGATTTGCTAAATATGGAAATAAAGTTGGCAAATATATGGCCTCTCTGTTTAAAAGACAGTCTAGGAGGAAATCAATAGCAGCAATTAGAGAGAAGGATCAAGTATATACAGATCAAGGCCGAATACTGCAATTATTTCAGAGGTTTTACACTAACTTATATACTTCACAATGTCCGGACTTAGAAGACATTAAAAATTTTTTGGAAGATATCAATTTCCCAAAAATTACAGGAGAGGATAGTGAGGGTCTGAATCGACCAATAACAGAGAAGGAAATACAAAGAACCATCAATTCAATGGCTAGAGGAAAAGCTCCTGGCCCAGACTGTTTACCGGTCGAATTTTACCAAATCCTGCGAACAGAGATAGGCCCGGTACTGACCGATCTTTATAATACATATTATGGAACAGATAAACAAATTTTGGAGAACTTTAAGAGGGCTAATATAATCTTAATTCCAAAGATCAATAAAGATCCTTCGGATATGACTTCATATAGGCCCATTTCACTTCTCGGCCTTGATTACAAGATACTGATGAAACTTCTGGCGGAAAGACTGAAATCTTTGCTACCAGTGATAGTGCATCAGGACCAGGCAGGTTTCGTTATGGGGAGAGCGTCTGAATTTAATGTAAGGAAAATTCTTCAGGTCATCAACCGGTTTGGGGGAGACTATACTGCCCTGCCGGAGGCCTTCCTGCTATCCTTGGATGCAGAGAAGGCCTTCGACAGGGTGGAGTGGCCCTTCTTGATCCAGGTTCTAGAGAGATTTGGATTTAGGGGCCTCTTTAGGGATTTTATTGTTAAGGTATATTCAGATATTAAGGCTTCTTTGTTGATTAATAACTCTATGTCTAACTCATTTATGCTAACTAGAGGCACCCGTCAGGGATGCCCGATGTCTCCGTTATTGTTTGATCTTATAATAGAACCTCTGGCTATTAAATTAAGGAATATGTTGATCGGAATAAATATAGACCAGGTAAAATTTAAAACTGCTCTATTCGCAGATGACCTTCTGCTATTTGTTGCTGAGCCAAGAAAACAGATTAGTGCTATTATTAATCTGCTTGAACAATAAGGTAGAGCTTCAGGGTATAAAACAAACCTCTTGAAGTCCAAAATCTTGTGGCTGAAGCACGATCCAGGGGAAGCACAACCTTTTCAGTTTATAGAAACGAACTCGCTGGAATATCTGGGGTTGAAGATCTCTGCTAATACAGCAGATTGGTATAAAGATAATTTTGTATCAAATAGCAGAGAAAAATTAAAATCATGGGTCTCACTCCCGGTTTCACTTACAGGTAAGATAGCGATTCTGTACACTTTGAGGATGTTTCCTCTCTTAATAAATAGGACTGATCTACGTCTCTTTAATCAAGCTCTGAGAGCATTTCTTTGGAGCGGGAGAATTCTCGAGAATCTAGTTTGTACCCCGCTCTCCTTAAATTATATCCTATTTGCTTCAAATAAAGAATTAGGAAAGAGATTAATGGAACACCCTCTGTATAGAGATACAATAATAGTCTGGAGAAGGTTAACTAAATCGATTGGAATGAGGCAGAATATCTCAAAATGGTTGCCGATAACTGGCAATACACACTTTCCTTTAGGCAATATGGTGGACACTTTTGAAAAATGGTCACCAGGAAGACCACTTATAGTGAAAGACTTCTATGACCCTGAGTCAAATAAAGTTTTCACATTTGATAAATTTGATAAATTTCAAGAGATTTTTCCGGAAGTTCAGAAAAAACATATATTCTATTTTATTCAAGTAAAAGGCTATATCCTTAAACTAGTGAATTTGGATCCCCAGTTGTGGGAACAACACCCGCTGGTTGATCTGGTAAAGGTTAGGAAGGGATTATTATCCTTTATCTATAAATTTTTGGTATCCCTGGAAGAAACATCGGTTCTAGCAGATTTGACTTCCCAGTGGCTAACACTGGTTGACTCTCCTGATCTTGAAACAATACTCTTAAAGAGTGTGAAAACTGCACAGAGGTTGTTTTCCTCATCTTATTATAGGGAAATTCAATTTAGGGTGATACACAGAGATTATTTAATTCCTCGGAGAGTGGCCAAGTGGAACAAAAATGTGTTTAATATCTGCTCTAAATGCCACTTTCATGACCCTGACTTGATTCATCTAGTCTGGGGATGCCCTAAGGTAAATCAATTTTGGATGAAGGTAGAATATTTTCTCTCTAACATAGTAAAAAAAAAGATGCAGCTAACACGAGACTCTATTCTTTTTTTAAGATCCCATACCGCTTGGGATAAAGATGTTGACTTTATACTAATAGCATTAACAATTATTAGAACACTTCTCTTTAAATATTGGATTTCTTGTAAGACACCCACTATCCCAGAAGTGAGGAAAGCATTATTAGACTCATCAATCAAAGCAGCATATGAATCAAAATTGGAGGGGCCCTCAGGAGAGAAATTCTGTAGAAGGTGGAGAGTTTTCTTGGGCTTTCAGGGAAACGACTTCATACAATATATAGAACAAATCATCAACATTAAATTAGATTAGGGGAGGGGTGGGGGGATACGGGGGGTGAGAGGAGAGAGGGAATATTCTTCATTACTACTACTTTTTTTTTTTTGTGTGTATTTTATTATTATTATTGAGTTGTCCGGGAAAGGGTCATGGCTACTTGGCTTTTGTCCCTTTTTATATATTGTTTTTTCTTATGCTGTAATCTCCATGCATGGAGAAATGTGTGTTATGTGTGTGTTGCTTGTATTTGTCTTTTTTCTTTTTTTGTACAATAAAAAAAAAAAAAAAAAAAAAAAAGTAAGCAAGGATAAAACTTGTTTACATGTGTGATATTCACCTATTGTCATTACATTACCAGACACACTTGACACTCATTATCCATATGAATACCATATGTATATTGGCAGGATGGAGATACATCTATAAGTACTTCATGACAACAACATCTACAGATGGCAGGATTTCATATTTCATATTTGATTGTATGTCTCCCTCACAGTAGCATTGTTGTCTCAAACGGTGTTATTAAAAATGTGGTTTTAAAGAAGATCACATAATCATAGCTTTCAGATTAAATTATTGAAATCTGTTTCTATCCGCATCAGTGCTCCCCCAGGTAAATGCATCAATTATGTTATCTGTATGGTAGACTGAGCACTGTTTTTTAATTGCTATTTGGGAGCTTGGAAACCTTTCCTAAGATTCTCTTAAACTATATATATTTCTCAGTAATGGACCCTGTTCATTTTATATTTTTATAAATGAATTGGAGGAAAGATTAAATAACAAAATCTCTAATTTTGCAGATTATACAAAGTTGTGTTAGGGCATTGGGTCAGTGCAGGATAAAATTATTTTGCAAGAGTATTTAAAAAAAATTGGAAGAATGGACTGGTAAGTGGAAAATGAGATTTAAGACTGTAACATGTAAGATTCTACATTTTGGAAGTTACAATAAGCTGGCAACCTATTATTTAAATGGGACTAGGCTTGGCAGAACAAAAGAGATAATGGATTTGGGCATACTTATTGATTAAAAGCTAAAAATGGGTGCACAATGCAGGACAGTGGCTGCTAAGACTAACAAAATACTATCATGTTAAAACAGGCATTGATATAAGCGAGGAAAACATACATCTATCACTATATAGATCCCTGGTGAGACCTCATAGCTGGGCACAAAACTAATAAAGAGAATGGAGAATTTAAACTATGAGGAGAGGTGAGCCAAACTAGGTCTGTTTCTCTAGAAAATAAAAAAAAGTGTATGTGAAGTGATATGATTAGTTTATAAAAAAATATTTGAGGCCCATCTACAGAGTTGATGGGAGCTCTGTTTATTCCAAGGAAATTGTTTGTGACAAGAGATCACAATTTAAGGCTTGAAGAAAGGAGATTTAATCTCCAGCAAAATAAACTTTTTTCACTGTAAAACCACTCTAATTGGGGAACTATTTGCCTAGGAGGTAGTGAATGTCAACACCTTAGACACATATGGTTTAGATATATTTCTGTCTAGAAAACATATTCAGGGACATGATTGCTTGTGTTAAATGGGTCACATTTTTAATGGAATTAATTAAGCTCAACTGGAGCTTTTATTGTAAATCAGGTAGGATCTGTATAGGTTAAATATGATGGACGGTTGTCTACTTTCAACCTCATCTACTATGTTATTATGTTACTTTGTACACATATTAAAGGCCATTTGATGCAAACTATAGACAAAATGGAGGTAGCAAATTTCTATGCAAAACACTTCTTATTTTTTTTTACTGTAAATCTACACCGCACTTATCAGCTGCTTAGTACCTTTCAAAGAGACGCTTAAATGAGATTGTGCAAGCATAAATGACTTTTATAGGGGAAGAGCAAAGTCAATCAAGATAGTGCACATATTATTATGATCATTCCAAATTACAAGCTCACTAATATATGCACTGTCATAAAAGTGTTTGGACTTAGCGTGCATGGAGGAAATGTCAAAATAAAATATCTTCCTTTTTTCCATAAAGATACACAGTTGATATTTTCTAGTCAACATTTTACAGCAATACTGCATTACTTAAAAATGCTTCAATATCTGAGTATCTTGTCCCTTTGAGTGACTTTTAACATTAGTAGTTTATTGCAAGAAAACAATGGGCCCCGTTTATCACTTGACAGGTATATGAGGTTTCAAGCCTGTGGATGCTGTTCATCTAGTGCTTGCATCTATTATAGCCTAATGAAAATCTTGTGCAGTACCACCCATAGTGCAGGACCTGTCAATCACTCCAAACAAGTTTGTTTCATACCACTGCTGTTTCTCTCATGAGCCAGCATGAACAAGGGCTATAAAACAGCCATCAGTAAATAGAGCCAAGAGGTTTAGAGGATAGCTTCAAACAAAAACATAACAACAGTATGCTATAAAAGACAAGTTAGTAGTTAACTGTGGTTATTCCAGAGTGTTCTGTGGTGTTCTCAAGGTTTGAACATGATTTTTCCCATAAACTGTAACTTAAAAAAAAAAGTAAGATTGCCAATGTGAAGTATCTCACATCACAGTTGTGTCTCATTTTATCTAAGCTCATGAGGTTATCTCTTTTTATTTTTATTCCCTTGATGTTTATTTTATTTATTTTTTTTGTGTGCATATTTTAGAGTGGACTGTTTTATAGAGGCTGTTGTTATTAATTTGTTTAGTAATTTGTTTAAAAACATTTTTGTGATGGTATCCTTAACAGTGGACATAGTTCTATGCCATAGGAAATGAAAAGTTGCAAGTAGCTCTATTGATTTTGCCATTGGTTGCTTTGATGAGGGGCAGCTATAGATCTCTATGAATCTCGACATTTATCGGAGGTGATGTTACAGTGAGTTTTTCAGTGAACTATTAGTTTCAGGAACATGTTTTATTAAGTCTACTATTGATAATTATAGAATTTCCTATTTACATTTAGATAGTTAAACACACAAATCAAAATACAACTTATGCTAATAAAACAAGATGTTTCCAGACCAGAAAACTCTAGAAGATTGGCTATTTTAAATTTTGCAGAAAAACTAAGAATAATAAATACTAGTCCTTCTCTTGGAGAAGACCTCTACAGAAGTCTGGGTTTATCCATGAAAAAAGGGGGGGGGGGTGCTGTGGAATTTCTTTGTAAAAGCTTTGACCAATGACCTTCAAAATACAAAATAACCCAATAGATTTTGTATAATTTTAATGAAATACTGTAAGTTTACTGATTGCTTCTATGGGATGAAATAATTAAATTCTCTTTAAGCAAAGTAAGTAGTTGCCTTGTAACACACCACAATGCAGTACACCTCATCTATTCTCAAAAATACAAAAAATCACACAATTATAGATAGTCCACCTTAACAGTACAAAGATTTACTGTTAGCTTTAGGTTGTCGTATTTTCAGTAAAGTTAACAAATGTAACAGTGAATTTTAGCAGACAATTTCGAATATCCATTATTTTATTCTGCATTATTAGCCTCACAGTGACAGCAAGTGGGCTGCACAACAGCATCCCTTGGGCATGCATCAAGTGTGGTAGAAACAAACCTAAACTGAAATAACATGTAAAATCTAGAAGTGACTAAAAGTTAAACCTCAACAGGAACATTACATGTTTATTTATAAAATCTTTCATTATAACTACTGGGTGCTGCCATGCTAATCTCATTCCTCCTAGGAAGATATAGAGCCTCCTTATTTTCTATAGCAAAAACAAGACTCTTTGATCTGTGGTCACTGTTCCTTTTTGTATTTAGCAAGATGTCCATCTGTGAAATTCTGTAGCTGCTAGCTCAGAAGGCCAAGTGGATATTGTTGAATCTGTCAAAGTGGCCTAAATTCTCTAAAGCTCGTATTAAAGGGATACTGAATTCAAAAATTTGCTTCCGTGATTCAGATAAAGCATGACATTTTAGGCAACTTTCTAATTTACTCCTATTATTAATTTGTCTTCATTTTCTTGGTATCTTTATTTGAAAAGCAAGAATCTAATTTTTGATGCCGGCCCATTTTTGGTGAACAACCTGGGTTGTTTTTGCTGATTGGTGGATAATCCAATAAAAAAGTGCTGTCCAGAGTTCTGAACAAAAAAAAAAAAAAAACAAAAAAAAAAAAAAAAGCTTAGATGCATTATTTTTCAAATAAAGATAGCAAGAGAATGAAGAAAAATGATAATGGGAGTAAATGAGAAAGTTGCTTAAAATTGCATGCTCTATCTGAATTGCGAAATAAAAAAAAATTGGGTTCAGTGTCCCTTTAATTCAAAAGATTTAACAATATGATTTGTCAGAATTACAAGGTTTCTTGAGGGAATCTAGAAAGGGAAATTTTACATTGAAAGTCCAGCAATTTATTTATTTATGCTCCCTATATTTCTCCATTTAAATGACAAATTGAATATAATATAGTATTCTGTAAAATATCTAATTCACTTTAGACATTGTTGCATATTCACTTTCCTTTTTTTGTTTATAGCAGTGAGTGTATTCAAATACTTTTTGTTAATTGTAGTTTTCATTTTTCATTGTACACTATATAAAATACATAATGCTTTTCCCAGTCATGCCCCTCACTCCATATAATGTTTATTTGTATTGCATGGTAATAATAGCAACAATATAAAATGTACAACAGAATGTGGCAAAAACAGGACACACATTTATTAATAAAATAAAATTGTACAATAATAAAACAGAAAATACTCTTTGAAAAGGCCTGATATTTTAAGCGTTAGGAACAAAAGAGCGTGCATGCTAATGTGCTGCTTCACTTCTCAGTTAAATATTATTATTATTAATGTTATTAGTATCATAGAATATTATTATTTGTATTAATACAAATGTTGTATTGCCCTTTTCCCTCCCTTCACAAATTCACCAATGTTTAGGTATCCGATTAGTATAGAGCCCTTGGGGTCAATGCATGTGCATGCACACAAAGTTGTAGACATTGATGTCATGCATGAATGGCACTATATGTGTGTGCAAAACCAAGCAGTTTTGGCAATGTTTGTTGTGCCTGGTAATGGAACTGTTGTGCACAAGTGTGCTTACCCTACAGGGTAGTGGAGGTCAGAAATTGTATCACTGAATAACTCTAAGGGGTAGCAAACAAATACGTTTTCTGGAATAAATAAATAATACTGCTTAATTGCAGCTGCTCCTCAGCGGTATACATGCTAACAACTAAAATGTTCCTTTAAGAATATTTTTGCATCTTCTCAAGTGCTCCTTTACATGACACACTGCAGCCCCTGTATCAAACTTGTTTTGGCTAAACTGAGTATGCACTCACTGCTTTGGTGTGTGCCCAAAAGGTAGTGCTGACCAGAAGATCACAAAACTGTTAGGTGAGTTCCCATTTCCCTCTAAGCCAGTACTGATAGTATGGGTTCAAGTTAAAAGATATGGAAAAGAATATTCTGCATCTTATTTGACCAATGACCTGTGTGGCCTCACATTTTGCATACAAGAACAGATTTTCTTATATTAACGCTTTCTGGTCCTTTTAATGTTTAATTTGTGTGGCCGGCAGGTCTTATTTAATTTTTGCAGCCATTTTTTTAATTACACAGCTAAATAGCAAGTCACTGCTAGATGTCGCTATTTAGCTGTGAAATTCAAAAGTGGCAAAGTCGGAATTAATCCGATATGTGAGCGCATGCGCTAAAACCCTTTGTCGGATATATTCCGACAAAGGGTTAAGCACATGCAGATGTAGATCACAGTGATTAACTTTAGAAAATGTAGACCTTATCTCACTAAAGTTTAGGCACCTCAGTCTTAGAGGCGACAATCAGGGTTGGGACAAAATTGTTAAATGGCTATGGGCCAGATTACGAGTGCCGTGTTAATAGATATGAGCGAGCGAAAAGAGGTTTATTACGCTGTTTTCTGCTCATTTTACAAGTTGAAAATAAATGTGATCACTTTTTGTGTGTGTGTGTGGAGGGGTGTTGTTTCAGTAGGGTAGCATAGAGCAGTTAGAGTAAATGATATTGGAGGTTCAGTGGGTGTAATGCTAATTAGGTGGTGATATCAGGGGGTTTATGAGCTCAGAGGAGCCATCACCAATTATATTCAAATATCATTATTGAACATAGAATAATGCTCCTTGTGTAGAGTTAGAAGGGACTTATGCAGTGGTCATTTTAATGACACATTAATAACACTCTATGGCCTAGATTTAGAGTTCGGCGGTAGCCGTCAAAACCAGCGTTAGAGGCTCCTAACGCTGGTTTTGGGCGCCCGCTGGTATTTGGAGTCAGTGATTAAAGGGTCTAACGCTCACTTTTCAGCCGCGACTTTTCCATACCGCAGATCCCCCTACGCCATTTGCGTAGCCTATCTTTTCAATGGGATCTTTCTAACGCTGGTATTTAGAGTCGTTTCTGCAGTGAGCGTTAGAGCTCTAACGACAAGATTCCAGCCGCCTGAAAATAGCAGGAGTTAAGAGCTTTCTGGCTAACGCCGGTTTATAAAGCTCTTAACTACTGTACCCTAAAGTACACTAACACCCATAAACTACCTATGTACCCCTAAACCGAGGTCCCCCCACATCGCCGCCACTCGATTAAAATTTTTAACCCCTAATCTGCCGACCGCCACCTACGTTATACTTATGTACCCCTAATCTGCTGCCCCTAACACCGCCGACCCCTGTATTATATCTATTAACCCCTAACTTGCCCCCCACAACGTCGCCGCAAGCTACTTAAAATAATTAACCCCTAATCTTCCGACCGCAAATCGCCGCCACCTACGTTATCCCTATGTACCCCTAATCTGCTACCCCTAACATCGCCGACCCCTATGTTATATTTATTAACCCCTAATCTGCCCCCCACAACGTCGCCGACACCTACCTACACTTATTAACCCCTAATCTGCCGAGCGGACCTGAGCGCTACTATAATAAAGTTATTAACCCCTAATCCGCCTCACTAACCCTATCATAAATAGTATTAACCCCTAATCTGCCCTCCCTAACATCGCCGACACCTACCTTCAATTATTAACCCCTAATCTGCCGACCGGAGCTCACCGCTATTCTAATAAATGGATTAACCCCTAAAGCTAAGTCTAACCCTAACACTAACACCCCCCTAAGTTAAATATAATTTTTATCTAACGAAATAAATTAACTCTTATTAAATAAATAATTCCTATTTAAAGCTAAATACTTACCTGTAAAATAAATCCTAATATAGCTACAATATAAATTATAATTATATTATACCTATTTTAGGATTAATATTTATTTTACAGGCAACTTTGTAATTATTTTAACCAGGTACAATAGCTATTAAATAGTTAAGAACTATTTAATAGTTACCTAGTTAAAATAATTACAAATTTACCTGTAAAATAAATCCTAACCTAAGATATAATTAAACCTAACACTACCCTATCAATAAAATAATTAAATAAACTACCTACAATTACCTACAATTAACATAACACTACACTATCAATAAATTAATTAAACACAATTGCTACAAATAAATAACATTAAATAAACTATCTAAAGTACAAAAAATAAAAAAGAACTAAGTTACAGAAAATAATAAAATATTTACAAACATAAGAAAAATATTACAACAATTTTAAACTAATTACACCTACTCTAAGCCCCCTAATAAAATAACAAAGCCCCCCAAAATAAAAAATTCCCTACCCTATTCTAAAATACAAATATTACAAGCTCTTTTACCTTACCAGCCCTGAACAGGGCCCTTTGCGGGGCATGCCCCAAGAATTTCAGCTCTTTTGCCTGTAAAAAAAAACATACAATACCCCCCCCCCAACATTACAACCCACCACCCACATACCCCTAATCTAACACAAACCCCCCTTAAATAAACCTAACACTACCCCCCTGATGATCTTCCTACCTTGTCTTCACCATGCCAGGTTCACCGATCCGTCCTGGCTCCAAGATCTTCATCCAACCCAAGCGGGGGCTAGACATCCACTGAAGAAGTCCAGAAGAGGGTCCAAAGTCTTCCTCCTATCCGGCAAGAAGAGGACATCCGGACCGGCAAACATCTTCTCCAAGCGGCATCTTCTATCTTCTTCCATCCGATGACGACCGGCTCCATCTTGAAGACCTCCAGCGCGGATCCATCCTCTTCTTCCGACGACTAGACGACGAATGACGGTTCCTTTAAGGGACGTCATCCAAGATGGCGTCCCTCGAATTCCGATTGGCTGATAGGATTCTATCAGCCAATCGGAATTAAGGTAGGAATTTTCTGATTGGCTGATGGAATCAGCCAATCAGAATATAGTTCAATCCGATTGGCTGATCCAATCAGCCAATCAGATTGAGCTCGCATTCTATTGGCTGATCGGAACAGCCAATAGAATGCGAGCTCAATCTGATTGGCTGATTGGATCAGCCAATCGGATTGAACTATATTCTGATTGGCTGATTCCATCAGCCAATCAGAAAATTCCTACCTTAATTCCGATTGGCTGATAGAATCCTATCAGCCAATCGGAATTCGAGGGACGCCATCTTGGATGACGTCCCTTAAAGGAACCGTCATTCGTCGTCTAGTCGTCGGAAGAAGAGGATGGATCCGCGCTGGAGGTCTTCAAGATGGAGCCGGTCGTCATCGGATGGAAGAAGATAGAAGATGCCGCTTGGAGAAGATGTTTGCCGGTCCGGATGTCCTCTTCTTGCCGGATAGGAGGAAGACTTTGGACCCTCTTCTGGACTTCTTCAGTGGATGTCTAGCCCCCGCTTGGGTTGGATGAAGATCTTGGAGCCAGGACGGATCGGTGAACCTGGCATGGTGAAGACAAGGTAGGAAGATCATCAGGGGGGTAGTGTTAGGTTTATTTAAGGGGGGTTTGGGTTAGATTAGGGGTATGTGGGTGGTGGGTTGTAATGTTGGGGGGGGGGTATTGTATGTTTTTTTTTACAGGCAAAAGAGCTGAAATTCTTGGGGCATGCCCCGCAAAGGGCCCTGTTCAGGGCTGGTAAGGTAAAAGAGCTTGTAATATTTGTATTTTAGAATAGGGTAGGGAATTTTTTATTTTGGGGGGCTTTGTTATTTTATTAGGGGGCTTAGAGTAGGTGTAATTAGTTTAAAATTGTTGTAATATTTTTCTTATGTTTGTAAATATTTTATTATTTTCTGTAACTTAGTTCTTTTTTATTTTTTGTACTTTAGATAGTTTATTTAATGTTATTTATTTGTAGCAATTGTGTTTAATTAATTTATTGATAGTGTAGTGTTAGGTTAATTGTAGGTAATTGTAGGTAGTTTATTTAATTATTTTATTGATAGGGTAGTGTTAGGTTTAATTATATCTTAGGTTAGGATTTATTTTACAGGTAAATTTGTAATTATTTTAACTAGGTAACTATTAAATAGTTCTTAACTATTTAATAGCTATTGTACCTGGTTAAAATAATTACAAAGTTGCCTGTAAAATAAATATTAATCCTAAAATAGGTATAATATAATTATAATTTATATTGTAGCTATAGTAGGATTTATTTTACAGGTAAGTATTTAGCTTTAAATAGGAATTATTTATTTAATAAGAGTTAATTTATTTCGTTAGATAAAAATTATATTTAACTTAGGGGGGTGTTAGTGTTAGGGTTAGACTTAGCTTTAGGGGTTAATACATTTATTAGAATAGCGGTGAGCTCCGGTCGGCAGATTAGGGGTTAATAATTGAAGGTAGGTGTCGGCGATGTTAGGGAGGGCAGATTAGGGGTTAATACTATTTATGATAGGGTTAGTGAGGCGGATTAGGGGTTAATAACTTTATTATAGTAGCGCTCAGGTCCGCTCGGCAGATTAGGGGTTAATAAGTGTAGGTAGGTGTCGGCGACGTTGTGGGGGGCAGATTAGGGGTTAATAAATATAACATAGGGGTCGGCGATGTTAGGGCAGCAGATTAGGGGTACATAGGGATAACGTAGGTGGCGGCGGTTTACGGAGCGGCAGATTAGGGGTTAAAAGTGTAATGCAGGGGTCAGCGATAGCGGGGGCGGCAGATTAGGGGTTAATAAGTGTAAGGTTAGGGGTGTTTAGACTCGGGGTACATGTTAGGGTGTTAGGTGCAGACTTAGGAGGTGTTTCCCCATAGGAAACAATGGGGCTGCGTTAGGAGCTGAACGCTGCTTTTTTGCAGGTGTTAGGTTTTTTTTCAGCTCAAACAGCCCCATTGTTTCCTATGGGAGAATCGTGCACGAGCACGTTTTTGATGCCGGCCGCGTCCGTAAGCAACTCTGGTATCGAGAGTTGCATTTGCGGTAAAAATGCTCTACGCTCCTTTTTTGGAGCCTAACGCAGCATTTGTTTGAACTTTCGATACCAGAGTTAAATTTATGGTGCGGCCAGAAAAAAACCCGCGGAGCGTTAACAGCCCTTTTACCGCCGAACTCTAAATCTAGGCCTATAAATGGCATTGAGATACAGAAACTGAGCCACAGTTGAAAATAACCTGTTATAACTTTTGTTTGTTTTAAATAGCAGCTACTGCTTTGCAATTTTGATTAAGATCTAGCTCCCTGTGTTAAACTAGACACCCAGTGCTTCCATCCTGGGTAAGAATTAGGGATGGGCGAATGTGCAAATTTTCGAATTTCGAATGTAGAACGAATGTTATTACCGAAATTCGAATTCTAAATTCGAATGTCGATAAGAACGAATATTCTTAAAAATTCGAAAATCGAATGTTATTTACAGTTTTCGAATGTCACTTTCGAATTCGAATGTTTATAATTATATCGAATGTCTACATTCGAAATTCAAATTTTTCGAATTCGAATATAAATTCGAATTTTTCGAATTCGAATATAAATTCGAATTTTTCGAATTCGAATATTGCATAATTCGAATATTACATTTAAAAGCATTAGAAATACTATTACAATCTAAATTCGAATTTTTCGAATTCGAATACACATATTGCATAATTCGAATATTACATTTAAAGAAAAAGCATTAGAAATACTATTACAATCTAAATTCGAATTTTTCGAATTCGAATATTGCATAATTCTAATATTACATTTAAAGAAAAAGCATTAGAAATACTATTACAATCTAAATTCGAATTTTTCGAATTCGAATACACGTATTGCATAATTCGAATATTACATTTAAAGAAAAAGCATTAGAAATACTATTACAATCTAAATTCAAATTTTTCGAATTCGAATATTGCATAATTCGAATATAACATTTAAAGAAAAAGCATTAGAAATACTATTACAATCTAAATTCGAATTTTTCGAATTCGAATATTGCATAATTCGAATATTACATTTAAAGAAAAAGCATTAGAAATACTATTACAATCTAAATTCGAATTTTTCGAATTCGAATACACGTATTGCATAATTCGAATATTACATTTAAAGAAAAAGCATTAGAAATACTATTACAATCTAAATTCGAATTTTTCGAATTCGAATACACGTATTGCATAATTCGAATATTACATTTAAAGAAAAAGCATTAGAAATACTATTACAATCTAAATTCGAATTTTTCGAATTCGAATATTGCATAATTCGAATATTACATTTAAAGAAAAAGCATTAGAAATACTATTACAATCTAAATTCGAATTTTTCGAATTCGAATATTGCATAATTCGAATATTACATTTAAAGAAAAAGCATTAGAAATACTATTACAATCTAAATTCGAATTTTTCTAATTCGAATACACGTATTGCATAATTCGAATATTACATTTAAAGAAAAAGCATAAGAAATACTATTACAATCTAAATTCAAATTTTTCGAATTCGAATATTGCATAATTCGAATATTACATTTAAAGAAAAAGCATTAGAAATACTATTACAATCTAAATTCGAATTTTTCGAATTCGAATATTGCATAATTCGAATATTACATTTAAAGAAAAAGCATTAGAAATACTATTACAATCTAAATTCGAATTTTTCGAATTCGAATATTTTCGAATGTAATCGTAAAATTCGAAACCGAATATTCGAAAATCGAATGTTAGAATGTTATGTAAACATTCGAAATTCGATTCGAACGAACGAATGTGTTAAAATTCGTGCCGTTTTTCGAATGTTGCGAAACATTCGCCCATCCCTAGTAAGAATCATTAGTTTAGAATAAAATGCTGCATATACATACTTGTTTTGCATTTCGTTACAGGACTCAATGGCTTGTTCTACATTTACACAATATTAACCAAGAATATCAATTAAAATTAAAAAGTATTAGGTGTGTGCAAAGACAAAAAGTTGAGAAGCACTTTTTTTGTGTAGAATTATGTTAGAAAACAATGATGAAAACTTGTATTGTAGTATAAAGGTGCAGATATAAATGTGAAGTATGGTTTATCATATAAGGTAATTAACATATATTTGTACAAGAAAAATAATCAACAGCTGCTGGATAAAGCAATAAACTACAAGATTATAGCCAGGGATACAGACTTAAAATGTTTAAAAGGGAAGAACAGATGAATAAATGGTAATAAAAGAAGTAAGAGTCTTATCAGGTAAAATATTTACAAATTTTGCATACACTTCTAACAATACAAGATGATACATGCAGATGCTATCTCAGCATACCTGCAAGAAAATGTGCTAAGCTTTCTCTTTAGACTTTAAGTATAAATACTTACTTAAAAATAATCATCATCATCAACATATTTGTCAAAGCTAGACAGCTTTTATGTGAGAACAGGTAAAGTACAGATTTTATTCTCATCAGTTTTTAACAAAATGTAATAAATAATGAGCTCATAAGCCCATAAAATCTACTTTTTTGCATTGAAAAGTTGTCAAAACTGCTTACAGGCACATGTTATCCATATGCTAAATGACTTGAAACTGCTGCAGCACATCAGTTATCCTTAAGCTGCTCTTTCTACTTTCCCTGCATGGTGAAAAAAAAAACAATCAACATCATCAGCATTGGGGTTTGATCTCATAAGATTACACAATTAACTTCTTTAAACTGAGGAGGGAAATAAAGTGACTGTGCCAGGAGTGTAATTTGGCCAAGGCAAACAAGGCACTGGCCTAGGGCAGCAGATTGTGTGTGTGTGTGGGGGGGGGCAGTACTTTTTAAGTCTAACTATACACACTGACTACACCCACACATACACTGCACTATGCACACACAATACAAACTCACAAACACACACATGAACATTTACTTTGGAAATGCCATGAAAAAAAAAGTTATGTTACACCCTCACCCAAAAATAATATGGCCAAAAAAGGCCTAAATACACCACTGGGCTGTGCCTACACATGCAAGCTCTGGGGCACGCATCCTGATTGGATGTGTAATGTCCTTTAACAATCAGATGTGTCTTCTGATGACATTTTAAGATCTAGGGGCATATGTATCAATGTGCGAGTGGATTTGATACGAAGTAGCGTATCATGTCCCTGCACATCGCTACACATCGATAAATGCCAACAGTATACAAGAACTGCTGGTGCAATGCCGCAGATTTGCGGCCGCTAGCAGGGGGTATTAATCAACCCGATCATATTTGATCAGGTTGATTTCTGTCCACCGCCTCAGAGTAGGCGTACAAGTTATGGAGCAGCAGTCTTTAGACCGCTGCTTCATAACTTCTGTTTCCGGCGAGCCTGAAGGCTCGCCGGAAACAAGGGGCCTCAGGCTCCATACGGAGCTTGATAAATATGCCCCACAATATCTTCCTTTGCAACATAGTCTCTCTTCTTTCAAAGCAGTGGGTTACCTGCCTTATTTTAGCACTCGTATTGGGATGCTATGGATCCTTTTATAGCTCATAGGAACATTACACTAAAAGTTACATAGTAGAAAGATGATTGCAATTTCTAGGACAATCACCTAATTAGTTGAGATGCATGAGACCCCTCATTTGAAATGGCAGTAGTTGAATAATTAGTGTGTGTGTATGTGTGTGTTGTATTGTGTTTTATAGTAAAGTGTTACTGGAGCCACTGCATGTAGCAAATACTGTATGTAATGTAAGTTAGGTTTATTTGACTTTTTATGGTAATATGCTAAGTTTTAGACTGACGAGCATGCTTTGGCCTTTGTATATTTTATAATAGTTCTGTATTATTTTTAGCTAATTCTAAGCTTATTCAAACGTTTTTCCTCTAGTAACGATTTAAGAGATATTTCTTTCTATACATCTAAGTGATATTGAAATATTTACAATATCAGTTTATTTCTGAATTTATGAAGATGTGAGGTTTTTACTGAGTATGCTTCTTACTGAGTATTATACAGTAGTATATTTTAAACTTTGTGTTAACTTTTATTGTTCTTCTCATTGTTATTAAACTTATTATTATTACTACTATTATAATAATAATAATAATGATGATGATGATGATAATAATAATAATGATGAATAGGAATAATGAAGGTAATGACAAAAATGCAACTAACCACACATGTACATAATTGATATACATAATATTACTTTTTAGGCAAAATACGTTAACATAAAAAAATTATAATTTAAACAACATGCAGGATTAAAATATTTGCTGGTTATGAAAAAGAATTTAGCATGATTTTGAACAACACATTGTTGCTGAGCAACACACATTTGATGGTAACAATAAGCCAAAATACTACTACTACTATTACTACTACTAATAATAATAAAAATAATAAACACATATTTGTAGGTGCTTCAACATAGATGCTCAGTAGAGAGAGCTTGGGAGACAAGTCCCAGCTAAGCATCCATGCATTGTGTCAACAGGCTGGGGGACCACTGGGTGTGTATTTGTGTCCTCACATGTGGGGTGAATTAATTTAATGTTACAGTGCTCAGTGTGCTGTACCTGGAAGCTGGAGCAAAGAAAACATGGGAAAGGAGGGAGGTGAATCTGAATAACTGGGTGCATGGAATATGTGTTTATTTGTTCATTTTGTATTAATGTATTGAATTATAGGCAATTTGATATGGTTAGTGTAATGTTTCGTTTCAGAGGCATTTGATTATGGTTGGTACCTCGAGGATTAGGTAGAGGCATGCACAGTAAGGTAGTAGGGTAACTGAATGTTGTGGGTGTATAGTGGGAATTGCTTGTGGTGTAAGTGCCTGGTGTTAAGAGTAATGTAAAGGGATATATAAGTACAAAAATACAAAATGCCTTGATGTGGTAGAAGATTTTATTATGGCATTATTGCTTGCATAGAAGTTGCTGCTGTGTGACTCTAAATGTGAATTTACTCAGTCAGCATTGTCAGTGTGTCTGGAGATTAGATCAGACAGCGAGTGACACTGACTCACTTCAACTTCATCACTTTACAGTTGCAAATTACAAGCAATGAGGTATGTCTCTCTTAGTATATATTTATAAATACAAATATATATATATATATATATATATTTTTTTCTTACATGATTATTTTTCTTACATGATTCAGATAGGTTATACAATTTTAAACAACTTTCTATTTACTTCTATTATCTAATTTGCTTCATTCTTTTGGTATCATTTGTTGAAGAGCATATCTAGATAGGCTCATGAGCTTGGAGCTAGCTGCTGATTGGTGGCTGAATTTGTATGCCCATTTTCATTGGCTTATAAATGTGTTCAAAAAATTGATAACAGAAGTAACTTGGGGAGTTGTATAAAAATGTATAGTCTATCTGAATCATGAAAGAAAACATTTTGGTTTAATGCCCCTTTAACTGGTGTATTGAGACTGTGAGAGGTAAGGCTACTTTTTTATCAGGTAACTTTTTATTTTACAGAGCCTGTGATTTATGCTATACAAACAACAACCTTTTTTTTCTACTAAATGTTTTGAAATTATTATAACAATCAACTTGCCCTTTAGCTGCTTAACTTTCCAGGAAGTCTTTAGAAAGGATGCAGCTGATTCAAACTTTGAAAGCGCTTGTTATATTTGTTATACCTGGAGATGATGTGTGGGGATATGTTCTTGAAGTCAAATGAATATATCAGAACAGTAAGTTTTAGTGTTTTAGCAAGTAAACTAAACTAGTTGTCAGGAGTAGCTTTTCAATCAGCAAGGAGGAGTAGGTGCTGTTCAATGGGTGTGTTTGCAGTATTTACACAGCAGTCTGGCTTTTTTCAGGTTATGTGCTTTATTTAGTGATGTGTTATTTTGGTCCCCTTAATATTGTGATGTTTGATGAAGCTCGTGTGTGTGTGTGCAATTGTGTGTGTGTATGTGGTGTATGTGTAGTGTGTTTGTGGTGTGCTTGCATACGAGTGTGAATGTGTGGTGTGTGTGTATATGTAGTGTGCGTGCATCAGAGTATATCTGTGGCGTGTGTGTGCATATGAGTATGTGTATATATGTAGTGTACCTGCATATGAGTATGTGTATACTGTATATGTAGTGTACCTGCATATGAGTGTGTGCATGTGTGGTGTGCATGCATACGAGTGTGAATGTGTAGTGTGTGTATATGTAGTGTGCATGCATCAGAGTATATCTGTGGCGTGTATGTGCATATGAGTATGTGTATACTGTATATGTAGTGTACCTGCATATGAGTGTGAGTATGTGTGGTGTGCGTGCATACGAGTGTGAATGTGTGGTGTGTGTATATGTAGTGTGCGTGCATCAGAGTATATCTGTGGTGTGTGTGTGCATATGAGTATGTGTATATATGTAGTGTACCTGCATATGAGTGTGAGTATGTGTGGTGTGGGTGCATACGAGTGTGAATGTGTGGTGTGTGTATATGTAGTGTGCGTGCATCAGAGTATATCTGTGGTGTGTGTGTGCATATGAATATGTGTATATATGTAGTGTACCTGCATATGAGTGTGAGTATGTGTGGTGTGCGTGCATACGAGTGTGAATGTGTGGTGTGTGTATATGTAGTGTGCGTGCATCAGAGTATATCTGTGGTGTGTGTGTGCATATGAGTATGTGTATATATGTAGTGTACCTGCATATGAGTGTGAGTATGTGTGGTGTGCGTGCATACGAGTGTGAATGTGTGGTGTGTGTATATGTAGTGTGTGTGCATCAGAGTATATCTGTGGTGTGTGTGTGCATATGAATATGTGTATATATGTAGTGTACCTGCATATGAGTGTGTGTATGTGTGGTGTGCGTGCATACAAGTGTGAATGTGTGGTGTGTGTATATGTAGTGTGCGTGCATCAGAGTATATCTGTGGCGTGTGTGTGCATATGAGTATGTGTATATATGTAGTGTACCTGCATATGAGTGTGAGTATGTGTGGTGTGCATGCATACAAATGTGAATGTGTGGTGTGTGTATATGTAGTGTGCGTGCATCAGAGTATATCTGTGGCGTGTGTGTGCATATGAGTATGTGTATATATGTAGTGTACCTGCATATGAGTGTGAGTATGTGTGGTGTGCGTGCATACGAGTGTGAATGTGTGGTGTGTGTATATGTAGTGTGCATGCATCAGAGTATATCTGTGGCGTGTGTGTGCATATGAGTATGTGTATATATGTAGTGTACCTGCATATGAGTGTGAGTATGTGTGGTGTGCGTGCATACGAGTGTGAATGTGTGGTGTGTGTATATGTAGTGTGCGTGCATCAGAGTATATCTGTGGCGTGTATGTGCATATGAGTATGTGTATACTGTATATGTAGTGTACCTGCATATGAGTGTGTGCATGTGTGGTGTGCGTGCATACGAATCTGAATGTGTGGTGTGTGTATATGTAGTGTGCATGCATCAGAGTATATCTGTGGAGTGTATGTGCATATGAGTATGTGTATACTGTATATGTAGTGTACCTGCATATGAGTGTGTGCATGTGTGGTGTGCGTGCATACGAGTGTGAATGTGTGGTGTGTGTATATGTAGTGTGCGTGCATCAGAGTATATCTGTGGTGTGTGTGCATATGAGTATGTGTATATATGTAGTGTACCTGCATATGAGTGTGTGTATGTGTGGTGTGCGTGCATACGTGTGTGAATGTGTGATGTGTGTATATGTAGTGTGCCTGCATCAGAGTATATCTGTGGTGTGTGTGCATATGAGTATGTGTATATATGTAGTGTACCTGCATATGAGTGTGTGTGTATGGGAGGGCCACTTTGCCTTAAAATGCCCGGGCCTATTTTTGATCCCAGTCCGGCCCTGGTACTATGAACATATTTACAAAAAGACAGCTACAATATGAATAAAAGGATAGAGGACTCTGTAAGTTACCATCTGATGTAGATCGCCTTGTAAAATTGCAGTGTGCAGGACAAGTGGGCTCATGAGTTTAAAGGGAATACCATTTTATCTTTTGTGATTTAGATATAGCATAACATTTTAAACTACCTCTATTAAATAATGTATTTCATTCTCTTGGTATCATTTATTGAAAAGCATACCTAGGTAAACTCAGGAGTAGCAATGCACTACTGAGAGTTAACTGCTGATTGGTGGCTGCACATATATGCCTCTTGTCATTGGCTCCCCTGTTGTATTTAGCTAGCTCCCAGTAGTGCATTTCTGCTCCTTCAATAAAGTACGCCAAGATAATAAAGTAAATTTGATAAAAGTAAATTGTAAAGTTAATGAATGCTGTCAATCATGAGAAAAGAAAATGATTGGGTTTCATGGCCTCTATTTATGAAAGGTCTTGCGGACCTGATCCGACAGTGCGGATCAGGTCCGCAAGACCTCGCTGAATGCAGAGAGCAATACACTCTCCGTATTCAGCATTGCACCAGCAGCTCAAAAGAGCTGCTGGTTCAACGCCGCCCCCTGCTGACTTGCGGCCAATTGGCCGCCAGCAGGGAGGTGCCAATCAACCCGATCGTATTTAGACCGCTGCTTCAAACACGGGCCGTCAAGCTCCATTCGGAGCTTGATAGATAGGCCCTCATGTCTCTTTAAAGGGATATATACTTCTATTTGCAAAAATGTTTCTATCAAATGTTATTACTGTTTTTCTGCGGCATATACACATATTTTGTGAGGGTCTGTACACCAGTATTAAAACACAATGGGGCCCATTTATCAAGCTCCGAACGGAGCTTGAAGGGCCGTGTTTCTGGCGAGTCTTCAGACTCGCCAGACACACCAGTTATGAAGCAGCGGTCTAAAGACCGTTGCTCCATAACCCTTTTCCACCTGCTCTGATGAGGCGGACAGGAATCGCCGGAAATCAACATGATCGAGTACGATCGGGTTGATTGACAACTCCCTGCTGGCGGAGTTGTTAAATATGGAGAGCGCACTGTCAGCTCTTGTGAACTGCTGGTGCAACGCCGCCCCCTGCAGATTTGCGGCCAATCAGCCACTAGCAGGGGGTGTCAATCAACCCAATTGTCTTAGATCGTGTTGATTTCACGCAATCTCTGTCCGCCCCCTCAGAGCAGAAGAACAGGTTATGGAGCAGCAGTCTTTAGACCGCTGCTTCATAAATGGTGTTTCTGGCGAGTCTGAAGGCTCGACAGAAACACGGCCCTTCAAGGTCCATACGGAGCTTGATAAATGGTGTTTCTGGCGAGTCTGAAGGCTCGACAGAAACACGGCCCTTCAAGGTCCATACGGTGCTTGATAAATGGGCCCCATAATATGTGGCATACAAGCCACTGCTAACTCTCTGAGAAGGTATAGTGTTTGAATACTAGTTTGCAGGCCCTTACGGGATATGTGCGTATGCCACAGAAAAACTGTGATAAGTTTTACTAGAAGCATTTTTGAAAATGGAAGTATATTGCAAAAACATTTTTTTTTCATATTAAACTGCACCTATGCACATTTTAAATTTCACTTTTATATCCTTTTAAGGAGAAATGATCAGAAAAGGAAAGAGATCGGAGGTCAGAAAATGGAGAATTGTAGGTTGTATACTTTCCCGAATAAGTGTTTTGAGAGAGCTTTGGTCAAGTCTGGTGTGAGACAGAAAATTACATAAAATAAGTGCTGTTCCAGCAAAGTTATATTTTTCCTGTGAGGAAGTGACAAGAAAGGAGGAACATAGTAGGTATTGGGCAGAGCAAAGGGGCATCTAAGAGAAAATGTTAACACAAGCGCAGAGATGTAGAGAGGGTGCAAGGATTAGACTTGGTTCTTTGCCCAGCATACTGTGTCAACATAGTACCTATATCCATCATTGTGGTGCATGCTGCTGTTCATGCTCCCTTACCATATGAAGCCAGATCACCAATTGTTTCAGAGAGTGACACTGTCTCTGTCAATCTCTGTAATGATCCTCCAATTGTGCTAGTGAGAGCGGTGGGAGGGATGGGTGAGTGGCCCAATGGATAAGGGGGGGGGAGGGAGGGACAAGGTTCCCTACACTATGGAAAAGTTTTAGGCTGGGGAGAGGGAGAAACAATATTGGCTTGAGGGGGACCCTACGTTAAAGAAACCAATGATCTGCTGGGAGAGGGGGGACCCTACACTAAAAAGCATGAATTAAACATAAATATAATTTTTTTTTTAAAAATACACAAAATTAGTCATTTGTTTCTGGTAGACTGGCTGCCAGTAACAAACATGGCAGGGATCAGTAGGAGGGTTAGAGAGCTGTTTGAGGAAGATCAGGGTGGTGGATGGGTGAGAAAGGACACTACAGAAATAAAAAAATAAATCAATAAATAAAAGCCCTACACTGCATACTGACAGACCTAAAATTATATTTGGGAAGAAATAGGTAGAGATCAGAGGGTGGTTTGTGTCAGGTGGGAAGGTAATCCGTATACTAGAGCAAATGTTAGCCTTACCAGCTAACTGCTTAACACCTTCACTGCCATGGTTATCAGAAGTGTGGTGCAAAATTGCAATTAGCGGCCTTCTTATTGCCAAAAACCAATGGCAAATCTATTCATGTCTGCTATTTCTGAACAAAAGGGTTCCCAGGGAAGCTTTTACAACCATTTGACTTATGACTTCAATAGTTGTGTGTAAATAATGTCAGTGAGAAACCAAATGTTTGCGAAAAAAAAGTTAATTTGTTTTTTTGGTTATAATTTTGGCGCCCAAATTGTAGTATCAAATATACCAAATGAGCGTACATCAATACCTTGAGTTGTCTACTATATATATATAGTTTTTATATGTAAACAAGAAACAACAACAAAGGCTCTGTTTCTATTTAGGGGGAGTGACAACAGAAATACTAACAATTCTCAGGTATTTTGGGCACATTGTTCTCTGAAATTCTTAGTAGCAAAGCGATTAAGTGGCTTGTATGTTAGGATCAGGAATTTGTATTATTGAAGGGAAATATATATACATATATATATATATATATATATATATATATATATATATATATATATATATAAATATACACACAGCTACCAATAAGCAGCTAGATCCCAGTAGTGCATTGCTGTTCCTGTTTTTTTAGTTTATCCCATACTTCATCAGACAGTTGTCTGTGGCCCTGAAATCTTTTAATTTTAACTTTTCACTACAATTATATGAGTGCACTGGGAAAATTATCAAATGTCAAATACCTACAAGCTAAACTTCCTCATTGTAGCTCAGAAGGCAATATTTACAGTTATATTATGCTGTATACTTCTCTTTAGCAATTCTTTACAGTTTGCCTTACTCTAGCAATAAAGTTTTGTTTTGTGTTTATGGTAATGAAATGCATTATACATATTAAGTAATATAATTTGGTTTACAAATAACAACATAATTGTGATTCACATATAAAACAAAAAAGTTACCTGAGTTAATTCATTGCTGTCTACTAATCCATTGCTATCAGCATCAAATTCTTTGAACATCTCATCTACTAACATCTTTTTTAGCTCAAGTTTGTCTTCATATTCCTTTATGTTTTCTTTTCTCATATATTTTTGATTTTGAATATCCAGTAATGTATTCTTCATATTATTGTATTCCAATGATTTGCATTTTTCCCCTAAAAAAATAAAATAAAAAAATATATAAATGATTAGCACACTCCCATACATCCACCACTAGGTAGCAACATTTATAAAGTTATTTATAGTTTCCTTCCAATCTCACAGTCCATTGATGAGATTTTCTTCTGAGCCTCATGTATATTTTTATGCTTTGAGGAATAATTTTTATTACCACAGGAGACAGACATTAGCCATGAAAATAGCAAAGGACTGCGCTCTCAGTGTGGGCTAAGAACATATGCAGTGCCCCTGGCATCTATTTCAGAGCAAAACATGGGATTTAATGTTTTATATTTGTAGCTACATTTATGCAAGAGAGTGCCAGCTAATTTATATTGCTGATATTGTGCATAGTTTATTTGTGGTAGCTCTCTGATGAATTTTGCACCCAGTTTGCTCTGGGGTTTTAAGCTGTGTCACTGGATATGCATTCAGATTTACTGAGAGTATTTTGTGAAATGCACCTAAAATAGCTGCAAGGGGCATTGAATATGTTTCGTTAATTTTTACCGTCCTTCTCCCTCACAGGTGTAGGTAAGCGACTGGAGAAGCCATGAAGAGGCAATAGATATAACTTGGTCAGTAGATGTAACTAATGTTCTACTTTATGTTTTTAATATTTGCAGCTAATATTATGCAAATGAGTGCTAGTTGGGTTATGGTGCTGTTTTGCATATGACTTGTATCACAGTTAACTGCTACCAAACGGCTGTTTTAAGTCATCTCCTAAATCACGTTTAATTCTTCATGGCTGGACAGAACATGCCCTGGATCAAAAATGTAATACAATAGAAAATGTGTCTATAGATTAAATTGTCATGACAACATATTTGGCTGCTAAAACATTCATACGTAAGTACAAGATTCTGTAATAATAATAATAATAATAACAACAATAATAACAATAACAACAACATTATTTATATTTTTATAACAAAACCATACAAATTATTTATTTAAAAAAGTAAACAATAAAAAAAATATTTGCCTACCCTGGGTTTGATAATATCACTGCTGACCCTACATACAATATCAAAAATCACATAGCAAGGACAATCCTGATTTAATACAACTTCAGTGGGATTTCGGATAACCTTACATGTCTAGAAATCACAGTATTTCTTACAGGCACTTAATATTACCAATCGCTGATTGTGCTCCATCATACATCTATCAACCTTTCCTGTTATAATCAAACATTTATAGTGTAGTAACCCACCTACATAATGCACTGTACAATGTTGTAAGACTAATATTAAAAAAACAACCTACTGGCACTGCACAGTGACTGGATACTAACATCATAGAAAAATATTCTGCTATGGATCAAGTGTCAATAATGTTCTTTGTATATGAAGGGGTTAATGAGTTATCTTGTAAGGTTCAATTTTGAGGTTGAGTAGAGATTACCCTCCCACCTGACACCTCCCACTCAAAACTTTTTCTGTAGCGTAGGGCCAATCCCACTCCCTTCCTCTCACCTTCGCCTCTGTGCCGCCCACCCACCTCCCGCCCTCCGCTGAAGCAATTGATTGTTAAAGACAGTGGCACACACAGTGTCACTGTCTGTAAAAGCCTGGCATCTGCTTTCATGTGGTAATGAAGCACCGCTTGTGCTCCATTACTATATGAACACAGATGCCTGCAGCTCATGAACAGTAGCTCTGCTAGAGCTTCCTGCAGCTGCGACATAGATCTACGTTATGCGGTACGATGGACTTCATACTGCATGATGCAGATCTACATCATTTTGGGTGAAGGGGTTAAAATACCCTGGCTCAAATGCAAAAATGACTTTAATTTCCCTTTAATATCATATACTAAATGTACAACCAAACCCAAATGAACCGACAGCTAATTACCAAAGCTAATCTCTATCACCTGGAACAGACACTACTCTCCCAGTTCTTTTAATTCTCATCTAACTCAATAAAAAAAACATGCATCATAATATTTGTACAGTGTAATGTGGCTATTGTGTACAATATTTTGAATGTTAATTCATAGTCATTTGTATATAACTTACGAGTAAATTATTAGATAAATAGCGTTAATTTAATATTATTAATATTACTTAACATATAATATAAGGAACTGTGCATACATGTGCTTTTCCTTAAGTTGGCTTTAAAATAATGATAACACTCACAAACACAAATATAAAATAAAGGAAAAACTTCCAAGAAATTTTGAGACCCATGGTACCACCAAATGTATATTTTAGGGCTGAGGCTTAGCAGGATTACCAATTGTTTTTTTTTAATGCCTGCCATACCCACTCATATGCTGAAAAGGCCTTTATATTGTGATTTGCTTTGTATCTGTGGGGTCCTCAAAATGAGTTTGTTTACTGCAGGCTTTCATATGCTTAAAGGTATAACTGTCAGTTCACTTGGCAGGCTTTTCATAAAAAAAAAAGATCAATAAGGATCTGGAAATTTAGAACTTTCTAGACTGAGGCCTTCATGTATCAAGCCACTGAAGCTGCTTGGAAGATTTTCAGTGCAGGTTTGCTTGTGTGAAATATACAGTACAAACACAAAGGGCTAGATTAGATTAGATCTCTGGTTATTTTTTTAATAGTGCCCAAAATGCCCTAAAAATAGAGGGCATTGTAGTTTTTAATAAAAAAAAATGTAGCATGTATATATATATATATATATATCTATATATCAGCCAAGAAGAAGATGCACTCACAGGTCTTTCACACAAAAAAAAAACGGAGTTACTTTATTTGTAACGTTTTCGGAGGTCTCGCCTCATTAATTAAAAAAAAAAATTAGCACTAAAGTTTTTTGGGGTCTAAAGTTAGTGGGGGTGGGGTTTTAGAAAAACCGGCGCTAAAAAGTGCCTTTACATTGTGGTCTATAGGAACTGTGTGTTCCCATAGACCACAATGTAAATAAATAAATATATATATATATATATATATATATATATATATATATATATATATACATATTAACACATAAATATGTATGTATATAAGCATATACATTTAAATTTGCTGCCATTGAGGTCGTGTTCGCATTGCACTTAACTTGTAATACCACCACACATGGTGCACTGTTATTACTCAGTGGAGTGCTAATATTGCTTGTGAGTAAGCAATATTTAGTTATCCACTTGTAATATGGCCAGAAAATATACTAATGACAATTAAAAATGTTACTCTCCTTGGGGTGTGGTGCAACCTACACCAGTTTCTCCACATTCCAAAGTCTAAAGAGGGGAACAAGTCTCCACCTAGGGTAAGTTTAGGTTCTGAAATCACTACTTATTCCAAAGGAATTACCTTACTGCCAGATCCCTTATTAACAGAGCAGAATCAAAAACAGCTCAGTGAGTTTAGCAGTCTGAAAGAAATGTTCTCACTATTCATGAAAGCAACTGTTTATACAATTCATAAAAACAACTGTTTATACAATTCATAAAAACAACTGTTTATACAATTCATAAAAACAACTGTTTATACAGCTCATGAAAAAGAGAGTGGATTCACTGAAACGCGTAGAGTATATTAAATGTAGAGCTGTTTTTAACACATGAATGAAAATATGTTATTTTATTGGTGGCAGCATTTATCTGAATAAACTGAAGATTTTGGAAGTGAGTCCTAGCAACTACTTTTTTTTAGCATGCTTTGAGAAGCTAAACTCATTGCACCATGGTTTTGATTCTGTTTTGTTAAAAGTAGATCTGGGGGAAGGAAATCCCCCTTTGGAATAAGCAATAGAACCTAAACTTGCACATGGAAGCCTGCAGAAGTTAAGAAACGGCATCCTTAAAACTGCTGCTTCCTAACCTCTGGTGTAGTTACATCATCCTCATATGATGGTTAACAAACCAGTTTCTCACACCGTTGGTTTTTCAATAGCAGGGGAAAGAGCTATGCAAGTGATTGCTTTTACAATGTTAAATGCAAAGATTGGATGCTGTCAATCATTCCCCAAATGTTGATACATGGGGCACATACTGTCTTACTTACAGCCCATTTACTATGTAACTATGCATTTAAATGCACTGCATCACACATCTCAATTTCTAAGCTAAAAAAAATGAATTTTGGCCAATGCCATAAAATGTACTTTTTATAGTTGCAAGAAGAACATGTATGGTCCTAATTAGTTTTCATTAAGAGTCAAAAACCCAAACAAAAATATTTTAAAATATGCATTTCATTTTAGTTAAGGTTTAAATAATTTACAAACTGTAATGGAGATACAAGAAAACTAATATTCTCATTAACAGGTGCCATAAATCTTAGTAACATGCAACCCAGTCATGTTAAACAGATTTTGAATTAGGTTTTGAATTGAAGCTAATTAGGTTGCTTATCGCTTACAGCCAGACTACAAATAATTTAGACCTGGTGTATTATGCAATTCATCACTGTACACAGTCTATCATTTGTTTTTTTTCAAGCATACAATTTTCTTATTTGTTTTCACGGGTATCAGTTACCTATTTTGGCAATTTGCTAGCATCCTAAATAAGGAATACCTACTACTTTGATTGTTTAGTAATCATCCTTGCTTGGTTGTTATGAGCAAATGAGTTTACAGATGTTATGCTAAATATAAATTCTCAAAATTAAATTAATTTATAGTAGACATACACTTTGGATAAATGCATTTTAACAAGATTCACTTTGTAAACAACATGCTATCTGTTTATTGAAAGCTTGGTTACTATACAAAATAAAAAACAATAACAAATTTCCTAATTAACCTCACAGCTACAGTATCTCCACCTTATACATCATCTGGTTTCTGAAAGTAAAGCAAGTGACCACGAGCCAGACCAATCCAGTCACAACCATGGACAATTCATCCACACCCATAACATGCCCTTTCCTAACACCTGTGACTTCACCACACTTGTTGTAACTTCACCCACAGAAAACCTTTGACTTTGCCTATAGGTCTCCCTGACTCATTCTAAGCTCTCAGTTCCTTGTAACTGCATTTTTTTAGAAGTGGGCAGTGGTGTGAGGTATGTAATAATATTTATTTTCCCTAGATTTCAGGTAATTTACCTCTAAAAATTGTTCCAATCCACCAAGAACACATCCTACAAGCTTCGAATATTAACTTTGCAAAATCCTGCACAGTGATTGTTTAAAGGGACAGTCTAGGCCAAAATAAACTTTTATGATTCAGATAGAGCATGTAATTTTAAACAATTTTCCAATTTACTTTAATCACCATTTTTGCTTTGTTCTCTTGGTATTCTTAGTTGAAAGTTAACCTGGCAGGTTCATATGCTAATTTCTTAGACCTTAAAGGCCACCTCTTTTCAGAATGCATTTTAACAGTTTTTCACCACTAGAGGGTGTTAGTTTATGTATTTCATATAGATAACACTGTGCTCATGCACGTGAAGTTATCTGGGAGCAGGCACTGATTGGCTAAACTGCAAGTCTGTCAAAAGAACTGAAATAAAGGGGCAGTTTGCAGAGGCTTAGATACAAGATAATCACAGAGGTTATGCAAAACTGGGGAATGGGTAATAAAGGGATTTTCTATCTTTTAAAACAATAAAAATTCTGGTGTAGACTGTCCCTTTAATATATTTTTTATCTAACTCCATTTGGACATTGCAGATGACATAAACTAAACATAATAAGGAAGATTAGTAAGGGTTATGCCTGTAGAGTGCTTATAAAACATTTTTTTAATTTTTTTCACACAGCTATTTTGCATTGTTGTGCTTAACTGTCGATATATATTATGCATGCATAAAATGGTATTACTGTCCCTTTAAAAGTTGCATAAATCAAGATAAAATTTTATATATAATCATTGTTAACCCTTCAATATGTTATCAATGGTTAATGAGTCAGTGTATGGAATCTTTTACTTACCAACATGTTTAAAAATAAATTAATTAATAATTATCAAATTTTTGCAACGTTTAAAGGTAAATGATAGGAAGTTCTGTGAACCATCTGAAAGAGAATATTTTAATGGGCTAAATGTAAAAGTGCAAATGATATCGCACAGAATAGCGCACATTCTGGTATAATAAGAGGATGGTTACAAATTTTAACCAGAATATCTAAATACAGCCTATACTTTTAATTCATAGCAAAGGGAGCACTTCTCTCAAAAGTGGTAAGTTACATGGTGTGCTCAAGCGCAATTCAAAATACCACCATTTTTGAGACCTGAAATAAAACTTTTTTATTAATAGTATAGCATAAAAATACATAAACAACTCAACTACTTGTGCAACATTGCACATTAGCACACTCTTGGCTTAATGCACCATTGGCTCTAGCGATAACCAGAATTCATTTTACTGCAACCCCTCACAGAAGCCTATTATGTGAGGGATTTAGCTCACCCACGATATCCAACATGCAGAGGTTAGAGCACCCTAGACTACTACTCAAGCAATACAGAAATAACTTGTTTTTGCAATTCAAGTGAAACAATAGAAATGGTATTGACTGTGCTTGGGTGATGTACTTTGGTTTCACTTGTAATCTAGGCCAATATTTATAACAGGGTTCCATTTATATTTTTTTTTTAAATGATATTCATGTACTAAATTAAAATTTTCTGTGGCACTGTCCATTTCAGCCAGTGAGCAGTCAATATCAAGCTATCAACTGCGCTTTATTTTAGTTTCAATTCAATTCAAACATCTTTAAGTTTTTCAGGTGAATTATGTTAAACTGTTCCTCTTTTATACGTGATAGAAAATGCTTTAATACAATATCCCTTTAAATAGATTAACATCTTTGGAAATAATCTATGAAACAAGTAAGATAAACTAAATACCCAGGCAAAATATTATCTCTGAAATAAACTTACAGTGCTTTCCCCCAGTAGGTATAACATTCACAGGCACTCTAAAATAATGTCTCCACAAACTCTACTTAGCAGGTGAGTGTAGTGCATGTATTTATTTTTTTAAGTATTGAACTGAAAGTTGAACTTCTGAATAAAGGTGTCTATAAGCCAAATTAGAAATTTGGCATATTGTCAGTTATTATCATAAAACATAAAAGAGCAAAACTAAACTGAATGTTAAAAATTTGCATTTTCTGAAATTAACACCAGTATTTATAGTTTGAGATGGAACTTTTAATTGCTGTATTAGCCTTACAAATTATACAAAACATTAAGGGCTAGATTACGAGTGGTGTGGTAATTACAGCTCCCGTTTGCATGTTAACTCTGCTCGAATTCTGCTCTTTGTGAATTACAAGTTGGAAGTAAATATTTTTCGCTTGTGCGCTTACCCAATGTGAGCAATTAGCAGAAGTTACAATATTGCTACCACAATAATGTACTCTCCCAAAGACCTCAATGGAGAGAGAAACGTTGAAAAAAAACAAACACCCATACTTGCATGCTAACCAGAATCACCATAAGCACCCTGCTATAATAACCCGTAAACCGCTACACAGCTAACCGCAAAGTCCCCACTATACTATTAACCCCTAAACTGCCACAACCCCATCACAAAGTAACCCATTAACATCTAAACCGCCTAATCTAACACCCCCTAAATTACCCCAAAACAGACTAAACTTAATTGTAAAAAACCCCAAAACAAACTAATAGTACCTTAAAAAAACAACTTGCCTCTAAAAAATAAACAAAAACCCCCAAAACTAACCTTACCTTTAAAAAATGTTTTCTTTTGTTATTCAGATAGAGCATGACATTTTAAACAACTTTCTAATTTACTCCTATTATCAAATTTTCTTCATTCTCTTGGTATCTTTATTTGAAATGCAAGAATGTAAGTTTAGATGCCGGCTTATTTTTGGTCAACAACCTGGGTTGTTCTTGCTGATTGATTCATCCACCAATAAAAAAAAAGCTGTCCAGAGTTCTGAACTAATAAAAAAGCTTAGATGCCTTCTTTTTCAAATAAAGATAGCAAGAGAACGAAGAAAAATTGATAATAGGAGTAAATTAGAAAGTTGCATAAAATTGCATGCTCTATCCGAATCATGAAAGAAAAAAATTTGGGTTCAGTGTCCCTTTAACTAATATTACTGGGAAAAAACCCCAAAACAATACAATAAAAAAAAACACAATTACAAAAAATAAAAAAATAAAACTACCATTACAAAAGACAACAATTTAAAAAAAAAAAAAAGTTATGCACACTGTAAAAAAACCACCCCATACAAAAACCCATACTAACACTAAACTGCAGCAATAAAATGCCTTTTGTAGGGCATTGCCATAAAGTGTCAGCTCTTTTTTTAGACATAACAAATCTACACAATTAAACTCCCCCCCACAAAAAAGGGTATCTAAAAAAAAAATCTAAAAATTGCCATGAAAAGGGCATTTGGCTGGGCATTGCCTTTAAAAGTGCATTTACATATTTTGCTGCCCATTTTAAAAAACCTCATTAAAAAAACAAAACAAAACAAAAACTACCAAACACTCCCCCCAACACTAATCCCCAAAGATGTGGCAGTGCGCCATCTTTATCCCGGCGGCAATATTATTATCTTCATCCCAGCAGCAATCTTCTCCATCCCAGGGGCAATCGTCATCTATCTTCTTGTCTTCCACCCCCAACATCCCCAACATCCTCTTTATGTGGTCACCAGCCGCACACTAAATTTTGAATGTGAGGTACCCCCTTTATATAGGAGTACAATTGCATTTCTATTGGCTGATTTTACATTTCAAAGTCAATTCAGCCAATAGATTAAGATCCTTAGGTATAATAGTTTCCAGGCTAAAATTCCATTGAGTTTTCATTGAGCTTCTCTTTGTAGTGAAAGATTGTCCCTGTTACTACAACTTTGGTATATGATCGATCATCATTGTTTTCAATGAGGAAACTGAGTGTCCAAGTTAAAAAAAATGAGGGGTTACTGGTTGTTCTGAATTTCCAGTCTGAAGAGCCTTTTGAATGGCACTATGGTGATTTCAAATTGAAAGATAATGTTGTGACCTCAATACTTATTAACATGTAAGCCCCTTAATTTAAACCGGCGTCTTCTTACCAGATCTCTGGAGCCTTTAAAAGGAGTACTGTGGGACAGACGAGCGACCACCTTGCATCCCTATGGGGAATGTGTTCGGCTTGCTCTCCTTGCTCCCGGAATCCTTGTTTCCCTTCCGTCTACCGCATGTGGCTTTCCGTTAGCCTCTCCATCTGCTCCTCCGGTCGCCATCTGGATGACATCACAGCCTGTGTGATTTCCCAGTCTTCACAGGACTTACAACTGCAGGTGATGGCAGGGGGTGCGTATGTGCTATGAGCTATGCTAAAGATAATAGTAATTCCAAAAAAAGGTACGCTCAAGCACCAAAGTTCGATGAATAAAACTTGACTTTTATTAGACAATCCAAAGTTAAAACAGGATACACATACATCAAGGATGTAGAAGGTTGTGTGGAAATACTTTTTAAGAGAGTGGAAAATTATTTAGCACAACTTAAAGAGAAAACTACAACACCAAAACATAATTTGATTAAGGAAGAACATCTAGCATTGACCCAACTACAACATTCTGATGATTTGGTCATTAGAAATGCTGATAAGGGGGGGCACTATAGTCTTCCAGAATAAAAGTGACTATATTAGAGAAGCATTACACCAATTGTCTAATGTTGAGGATTATCAAGTCCTGACTAGAAATCCAACTGTGCTGTATAAAAAAGAACTATTTGACCTTTTGGATGATGGAGTAGAACAGGGTTTCATTAACACTGACACTTTTTCTTTTCTAATGGTGGAATACCCACGTATTCCTATCTACTACCATCTTCCAAAGGTTCACAAGTTCCTAGATAATATATATGGATGCTCCATTATAACTGGGATAGGATCCCTTACTGAGCCCCTTTCCCAATGGTTGGATTCATTACTACAGCCTTTAGTGGCCAGACAAAGTTATTTGATAGACATCAAACATCTTTTATTCACAGGTTTTGAGGACTTCCCAGATCCATCTTATTTTTATTTTTATTATTTCATCTTTATAAGACACATTTTTTATCTCCACACATCCTTCATTGTTAGGACTGAAGGGACATTTATATTCATGGAATAACATCCAGGAATATCAAGTTTTATATGTTTTTTTATGTTTTTTTGTGATCACTTTCACTAGTATTGTGCACACACTAGTTGTTCACGTTTTTTCCTTTTTTATATATTTTTCACCATTTTGGATTAAATAACAATCTGCAGACACTTCGCTTTCACTCATTTGGACTGTTTTTCACTGAATTGGACTGTTGTTTTTTCATTATTATTATTATTTTTTGGAGATTGAGTTTTTTGGAACTAACCATCACTACTTCCACATAAATATTATTTTTTCTATGTTGTTTTTCTATATTATTTCTTCTATGTCGGCTTACAATTAACGTTGTTGTTATATCCTGCATTATTATTTAACACAATTGTATTATTAACCAGATTACCCACTCCATGGGCTTGCCTTTTTATGTTATTTTTATGTTATATTTATAGCAGGCTGACTCTGTTAGCGTTCATTTAACAGCGTGCTCACGCTCCTACTGCCATCCTCATTTACATAAGTGAGGCTCATGTTTTAACGTTATAGCCTATAGTACTATTTATTTTAGACAGTAGGTACTGTTTTTAGGTAACAGTAATTGTAATGTTCATATGGATCCATATTTATTAATGTAATTTGTATTAAAAAATTTTGTGATATCTTTGTGAAAACTATCTTAGAATCTGTTTTGTGCCATACATTTATTTTGCACGTTGTCTATATATTCAGATAGTGCCACCACCACTTTCTGATAGCATCGACCTTAGTAGTATTGTAATTTGTATCAAGTTCCCTGATACATTTGCTTAGCATTTTGGAGTTTATTCATGCTATACATATCTCGACTTCATCCAAGCATCTAGATAGTGGCATCACCACCTCTGTGGCTCAATAGTAACATTACACATAATCCTTTACCCCTCCAGACCTTGCCTGTTTTGGCGTTCCTATCTAATTATTTCCTAAACATCAAACATGTACTACAATTACTGGAGAATTTTAAGTGATGTAAAGGCTTTGCTTGGTTGACCATTGATGTTGTAGCTCTATATACATCTATACCCCATGCATGTAGCCTGGAAGAAATTGGTAAGGTACTGTACAGAGACACTGATTTTACTCTTATATTTAGGGATTTAATCCTTAGAGTTACTGTCTTTCTGCTTACTCATATTTTTTTTTAATTTGAACGTGTGTTCTATTTGCAAAAGAGAGGCACCGCTATGGGTGCTAAATTTGCGCCCTCTTTTGCAAATTTGTTTATGAGTAGTTGGGAAAGGAAATATATCTTTGGAGGTCCCTCTGGATACACTCAAAACATCAAATATTTTGGCAGATTCATTGATGATCTGCTTATAATTTGGTCAGGTAATGAAAAAGAGGCATGTGATTTTGTTGAATATCTCAATGAAAATTATATGGGTTTAAAGTTTACCTATCAGTACAGCAGATAATTGGTAAACTATCTTGACATAAGTTTAGTAGGCACTACTGAGGGCCGAATTGTATCCCAAATTTATCGTAAACCCATTACTGGTAACACACTCCTCCACGCGAAAAAGTTGCCACCCAAAACATGTACCCCATGCAATTGCAAAGGGGCAATTTATTCTAAAACGTTGAAATTGCTCTGATTTCAATACATATCAACAGGAAGCTAATAAACTTGAGGACAGATTGAAACAGAGGGGCTACAAACATAGTGAGATAAAAAGAGCAAGAAAGGCGGTAGACTCCATGGATCAAACGTCTCTTTTAAGTAAAAAGAGAAATGAGCAGTCAGGTAATCAATTCAAAGGGGTAAACTTCATTACAGATCACAGTATAGACTACACAGAAGTATGTAATATTCTAAGAAAACACATCTGAGTACTGGTGGCTGATGATAGATTTACAGAGGTTGTAAAAAATGGTCTTAGGTGCTCATATAGCAAAGCAGAACGATTGGCAATCTTATATCACCCTCAAAGATTAAATCATTACCCCCATCAAGTTCTTTGTTACAACATAAGGGAATGTTTAGGTGTTGTAGTCACAGATAATTTTTGATCTAGTAAAACCAAGCAAATGTTTAAGATCAATACTTGCCTGAACTGCAACTCCACTTATGTGATTTATTTATTAACATGCATATTATGTGACATTCAGTATGTAGGTCTCACAACACGTGACATTAATTCAAGAATCAGAGCATATATCGACTATAGGTACAGGTAAATCCACAACCCCTTTTGTTCAACATTTTGCGATAAACCATAATAAAAAAGTAGATTCACTGAGATGGTGTGCAATCGAACATGTTCACATCCCTAAAAGAGGGGGTGATCGACAAAAAATGTTGAACAAGAGGGAAATGTTTTGGATTTTTAAGTTGAAAACAAGAATACCCTTTGGGCTCAATTCCTATTATGATTTAATACATTTTTGGGAATAGGCTATGTTACTAAAATATTAAATATAATAGTTTGCTCTTTAATTTTACAGGTTAGTGCTGTGTGTTCATATTATGGCTGTCTGAATTCATGGCCCTTATTCTAAGTGTAGGAACACAAGCTCCCTTGGCGATCAAGTTTTTAGGATGGATATTTTGTTATAAAATGTAGGTTGCTATGGTCCTTGTGTTCCTTGTTCTAGGTTTCAATTTAAATGTAGTCTATAACATAACATAATCATTAATATATTACATGGATAGGCTCTTCTATGAATTAGGAACACAGTGTACCTAAGCGTCCATATAATTGCCCTGAGATTTGGTATTTTGTATGACTTATATGGAGATGGGAAAACATATGTGAGATCCAGCCTTGATATATGGCATTCTGTATAATTAATATCCATACTGGCAAATATATGTAATCAAAATATCGTAATAATACATAATCCTGCTGCTACTTTGGCATTTTAGATGTTTATACCACTTACGGGTTTAGAGGTTTGAAGGTGTAGGTTGTTTTGTATAATGATGTTTTATCCAATCAGGTGAAAGTTTCTCTTTTATAAATCTGTAACAGGTGTGATAGAGTATATGGCTATGACTACGGCACTTCGCCGAAATGCGTAAGCCGTGCTCTTTTCACACAACCTTCTACCTCCTTTGTGTACGTGTATCCTGTTTTAACTTTGGATTGTCTAATAAAAGTAAAGTTTTATTCATCAAACATTGGTGCTTGAGCGTACCTTCTTTTGGATTTACTATGGTGATTTGCCATATGTTCATTACAATTTGATTTGCCCAGAGAACATGGACAAATAAGTATATAAACTATGAAAGTTGTAGTCCGAGACACCAGATGTTTAATAGTGTTTTTTTATTTTAATGTGGATGATAGCATGTCTCAGTGGCAATCCGACTATAACAAGCTGCACATCCCAAACATTTATGGCACATCCCAAACATTTATGGCAACCTTTATTTGAAGAAACACGCAAAACACTTCATAGGATAAGTTCTGACTAAAATATCTTTAAGATTTGCCCCTCTTTTGTAGCCAAGTATAGATGGTGGCATATTAGAAAAAGGAAAATTTGGATTACTGAAAAGTTGTCCAATCTTGATGGTATTAGGTCCCATAGTGGTAGTCATTAAAAATATGTACATTGCTGAAGTTTTATCAGAAATCTATTAGAGTGTCCAAAGTAACTCCATCTAAAACTTGACTATGTTGCTCCAATACTTTGGCATTATAACTCTGTTTTAAGAATTTAAATGTCATGTTTTGCAACAGGGAGACCCCCACTTCATGATTTGATTTGTTTTTAAGTGTTCTGATCAATTATGACTTAATTATACCCTTAATCAAGGAAGGGGAATGGCAACTGCTGTCAATTAAAATTGAGTTCCGATCAGCCGGCTTTGTGAAAAGTATAGTGTGTAAATGTTTGCCCTCATTCATGATTTTTAAATCTATAAAGGTAATTTAATGGGAGGTGATACGTCCTTTTCAATCTGGCAGGTGTCAGTGTAGAATTAACTACCTCAAACCAACAAAGGAGTGTGTCATTGTCTCATTGCCAAATCATAAATATGTCAACTATATATGTGGTGCAAAATAACATGGATGCATGTTTGTGAGCCCAGATATATTTATCTTAAAACTAGGGGCCATACTCAAACTCATTACTGTGCCAATTTTTTATAGATAAAAGGTATTTTCAAACTTAATTTTTTTTTCTAGTTGAACAAAGTTTAATCAATTGTAGTAGAAATTGTGCAGGCGGACCCTTCAGAAAGACCTTTGGAGGAATAATAGTATTAAAGGTGTTATAAGCCTGGCAAACAAAGATGTTGCCATTGCCATCCTTGTTTATGCTAACTAGCAGAGGAATAATGTATCCCAGTTAAGTGACAGCCATATATAAAGGAAATAAAACTTTTATACCACTCATAGTTTCAAACAACATGTGGACAATTTTATTCAGTTTGACTTTGAACAAGTGTTTATTGATAAAAAAAAACTCAAATAAAAAAAAACTTTTGATTTCCTGACCTTACCAACTTCTAAGATTCCTATTTTCTATACTAAGCCAAAAATCCTCAAATCCTTGGACAAACCTATGGGTAGGCCAATCATTTTAGCCAGAGATTTGCTTTTACAGAAAGTAGTGCAATACATTGATTTTCTTTTACAACCAGCTCAAAATCCCAAAGCATTTTCATTAGATATAAAGGACTTATTACATTCTTTAGACAATTGAAAATTGAGGAAGATAATATTAATGTTACATTAGATGTAAATGATTTGGTATACAGTTTTTCCCCACGAGGATGGTCTTTCAGCTGTTAAATAATTTATTATTTATTAGTCACTCAGACTTCAGATAGAAAATAAATCTATTTTTTAATATTAAATATATATTTATATATGTTCATGTAATATATATATATATATATATATATATATATATATATATATATATATATATATATATATATATAAATAAATATATAGGGGAATATTTATTAACAATAAAAATAACATTTTTCCTGTATGTGAAAAATATTTATAGTAAATAAGTGGTAAAACACATTATTAAATATTATTATATAATTATTTTTTAGACATATATATATATATATATATATATATATATATATATATATATATATATAGATCAATGAAAGAAATATTGAGGCAGGAGTGCAAGGTACTCAACATTCCCTCACACCTCTGCTCCAACAGACTACCCTTATCTAGCACATTACCATAAGTACTGCAATATTAAATCAGAGAGTAGCCACCACTTATTGCAAGAAAATAATACACTTTAATTAGTTGATATAACACAACAAAATCACAAAATTGATTAAAGCCACTATAGCGATAAAGTTATTATGTGTCCATAACAGAGATAATAATATTAATTTCATAACATCTCCAAGGGTACCCTTTGTAGGAAAAATATATATTAATTTTCAGAGCTCACAAAATATCTTGTGGATTGAGGTTCAAATTTTTCCACTTGCAGTAAAATAAAGTTCACAACACAACATTGGTCAGTAGGTTAATAGCCCCTTGTTTCCAATGAAAAAGTGGTAAGCTTGCAGTCAAAAAAACGGCAAAAGGAAAAGCACAATAATAAGTCCCAAAAGCAGTAAGCAATGAGCTAACAGCGCAGTCTCTCCCAGCAATGTCCATGCAAAGCAGAAGCTAGTATAGGCAGGGTTAGTAAAGATAAGTGTAAATTCTCACCATTGAGCATCCAGGATACAATATCCATAAGGCGGTTCCATTGGTGTAAATGCAGGTTCCATAACTTACCTAACCCTCCTGACAATATCACAACTAGCTCCGTCTGCTGGGAGGCCGGTTGCCTGTTGCTGATACGTTTACTGTGCAAATAAGCTTGAAGGTGATGTGGTTGCAAAGCTTAACCGCAATACTTAACAGGTACCTTGTAGGTAACAATCAGAATATCCTCTGTTAACAGACACATGTAGCTGCCTCTCTTGCTACGTACGTTTCACCCCTCATGGCATGGGGCTTCTTCCGGCTATGTATTGCAGTACTTATGGTAATGTGCTAGATAAGGGTGGTCTGTTGGAGCAGAGGTGTGAGGGAATGTTGAGTACCTTGCACTCCTGCCTCAATATTTCTTTCATTGATCTATATTTATTTTACTACTACCTCAAAGCACTACACGCTTGAATATTTCTTTATTGTAAGCAAGTGTGCATTTACCAGAACCAATTTTACTGTTTCTGGTGCCAGTCCTCCCAGATAAATAAATATATATATATATATATATATATATATATATATATATATATATATATATTTATCACTTAGTGTAACAGTTTATTTTAATATATTTATGTTGTGTTTGGTGCAACTTTTTTTTTTTTTTTTAAATCCCTAACCTGCAAGGTTTTCAGTCGCACTAATGTGATGCACATAAAGGGCCAGATTACTAGTGGTGTGCTATTTAACACTCCTGCTCGCGCGCTAACTCTGTTAGAATTAAGCTTTTGAGTGCGTCGCATAGCACTCGTATTACAAGTTGAAAGTAAAAAGTTTTTGTTCAAGAGCTAATCCGATGCACGCAAAAAGCCAAAGTTAGAATATTGTGACTTCATAAAGATATCCCACATAGAGATTAATAGAGCAAAATAAACTTTCTCACATGCAAACTTGATCCCATATTCTCAAGAGCACTAACCCGACATGAAAATATAAATGACTATGTTCTAGTTATTCATAAATATAAATATATATATATATACAGGGAGTGCAGAATTATTAGGCAAATGAGTATTTTGACCACATCATCCTCTTTATGCATGTTATCTTACTCCAAGCTGTATTGGCTCGAAAGCCTACTACCAATTAAGCATATTAGGTGATGTGCATCTCTGTAATGAGAAGGGGTGTGGTCTAATGACATCAACACCCTATATCAGGTGTGCATAATTATTAGGCAACTTCCTTTCCTTGGCAAAATGGGTCAAAAGAAGGACTTGACAGGCTCAGAAAAGTCAAAAATAGTGAGATATCTTGCAGAGGGATGCAGCACTCTTAAAATTGCAAAGCTTCTGAAGCGTGATCATCGAACAATCAAGCGTTTCATTCAAAATAGTCAACAGGGTCGCAAGAAGCGTGTGGAAAAACCAAGGCGCAAAATAACTGCCCATGAACTGAGAAAAGTCAAGCGTGCAGCTGCCAAGATGCCACTTGCCACCAGTTTGGCCATATTTCAGAGCTGCAACATCACTGGAGTGCCCAAAAGCACAAGGTGTGCAATACTCAGAGACATGGCCAAGGTAAGAAAGGCTGAAAGACGACCACCACTGAACAAGACACACAAGCTGAAACTTCAAGACTGGGCCAAGAAATATCTCAAGACTGATTTTTCTAAGGTTTTATGGACTGATGAAATGAGAGTGAGTCTTGATGGGCCAGATGGATGGGCCCGTGGCTGGATTGGTAAAGGGCAGAGAGCTCCAGTCCGACTCAGACACCAGCAAGGTGGAGGTGGAGTACTGGTTTGGGCTGGTATCATCAAAGATGAGCTTGTGGGGCGTTTTCGGGTTGAGGATGGAGTCAAGCTCAACTCCCAATCCTACTGCCAGTTTCTGGAAGACACCTTCTTCAAGCTGTGGTACTGGAAGAAGTCTGCATCCTTCAAGAAAAACATGATTTTCATGCAGGACAATGCTCCATCACACGCGTCCAAGTACTCCACAGCGTGGCTGGCAAGAAAGGGTATAAAAGAAGAAAATCTAATGACATGGCCTCCTTGTTCACCTGATCTGAACCCCATTGAAAACCTGTGGTCCATCATCAAATGTGAGATTTACAAGGAGGGAAAACAGTACACCTCTCTGAACAGTGTCTGGGAGTCTGTGGTTGCTGCTGCACGCAATGTTGATGGTGAACAGATCAAAACACTGACAGAATCCATGGATGGCAGGCTTTTGAGTGTCCTTGCAAAGAAAGGTGGCTATATTGGTCACTGATTTGTTTTTGTTTTGTTTTTGAATGTCAGAAATGTATATTTGTGAATGTTGAGATGTTATATTGGTTTCACTGGTAAAAATAAATAATTGAAATGGGTATATATTTGTTTTTTGTTAAGTTGCCTAATAATTATGCACAGTAATAGTCACCTGCACACACAGATATCCCCCTAAAATAGCTAAAACTAAAAACAAACTAAAAACTACTTCCAAAAACATTCAGCTTTGACATTAATGAGTTTTTTGGGTTCATTGAGAACATGGTTGTTGTTCAATAATAAAATTAATCCTCAAAAATACAACTTGCCTAATAATTCTGCACTCCCTGTATATATATATATACATATATATATATATATATATATATATATATATATATATATATATATATATATATATATATATATATATATATATATATATATATAATGTTATGTTGGTACAATATATAACTACACCATAACTATCTATTTATCTATCTATCTATCTATCCATCTATCTATCTATCTATCTATCTATCTGTCTATCTATCTATCTATCTATCTATCTATCTATCTATCTATCATCTATCTATCATCTATCTATCTGACCCCACCATCTGAATGTTGCAAGATAAATCGAGACTCATCAGACCAGTCAACTTTTTTCCAATCTTCTATTGTCCAATTTTGGTGAGCCTGTGCAAATTGTAGCCTCAATTTCCTGTTCCTAGCTGACAGGAGTGGCACCCGGTGTGCTCTACTGCTGCTGTATCCAATCTGCATCAAGGTTAAACGTATAGGGGAATATTTATCAAAGCCTCATCTAGGCTGCATTTGCCGGCACCAATACGCTCACCTAACATCGCCTAACATCTCGGCCATGGACCTGAATACGATCTCCATATTTATAAAAAAAGCCGGCAAAAAGACGCGCACCAAGTACGGGGCGATGAGCATCGGACTGTTGTTAACTAACAGTCATCAATCTCACTTCTATTCGGCTTTTTACCAACTTTATTTATACCCTGTCACTAAACACCGCCACTATACTAAAATGTTTAACCCCTATTCTGCCACTCCCGGACCCTGCCACAACCTAAATAAAGTTATTAACCCCTACCCTGCCACTCCCGGACCCCGCCGCAACCTAAATAAAGTCATTAACCCCTATCCCGCCGCTCCCGGACCCCGCCACAACCTAAATAAATGTATTAACCCCTAAACCTCTGGCCTCCCACATCACTACCACTAACTAAACATATTATCCCCTAAACCTAACAAGTCGCTAACTTTAAATTAAAATTACAACATCCCTATCTTGAAATAAATTTAAACTTACCTGTAGAATTAAAATAAACTATTTTTAGACTATTAATTAACCTACCCTAACTATTGTACTACAATTAAATTAAACTACAAATTAAATCAACTAAATTACATATTCAAAAACCCTAACCCTACTCAAATTATTTAAATCTACTATTAAACATTATTAAAAATTACTAAATCACCAAAAAAAATAAACGCTAAGTTACAAAAAATAAAAAACACTAAATTACGGGGAAAAAAAAACACATTATCAAAAATAAAAAATAAATACTCCTAATCTAATAGCCCTATCAAAATAAAAAGCCCCCTCAAAATAAAAAAAAATCCTTGCCTACAATAAACTACCAATGGCCCAAAGAAATCAGCTCTTTTAACTGTAAAAAAAAAATACAAACACCCCTAAACAGTAAAACCCACCACCCAACCAACCCCCCAAATAAAAAAATCTAAAATAACCTAAGCTCCCCATTGCCTTGAAAATGGCATTGCTGATTGGAACAGCCAATAGGATGAGAGCTTCTCAAATCCTATTGGCTGATTGGAACAGCCAATAGGATTTTAGCAGCTCTAATCCTATTGGCTGATTGGAACCTTTCAGTCAATAATGCACGTGACACCATCTTGGATGATGTCACTTGCATTGAAGTTCCAGTTTACGGCGGCGACCGCATGAAGAGGAGCTCTGCGCCGGATGTCTTCAGTATGGACCTGCTCCGCACCAGACGGATGAAGATAGAAGATGCCGCCTGTATGAAGACTTCTTGCCGCCTGGATGAGGACTTCGCCAGCTGGATAAAGATGGAAGAGGCCTCCCCGGATGAAGACTTCTTGCCAGCTGGATGGATCCTCCAAGCGGGACTTCTATAACTGTAAGTGGATCGCCGGGGTTTAGTGTTAGGTTTATTTAAGTTTTTTTTGGGTGGGTTTTATTTTTAGATTAGGGTCTGGGCATCTAAAAGAGCTAAATGCCCTTTTAAGGGTAATGCCCATACAAATGCCCTTTTCAGGGCAATGGGGAGCTTAGGTTACTTAAGATAGGTTTTTTATTTGGTGGGGGGGTCGGTTGGGTGGTGGGTTCTACTGTTGGGGGGTGTTTGTATTTTTTTACAGGTAAAAGAGCTGATTTCTTTGGGGCAATTCCCCACAAATAGCCCTTTTAAGGGCCATTGGTAGTTTATTGTAGGCTAGGGTTTTTTTATTTTGGTGGGGGGGGGGTTATTTTGAGAATGTGTTGTTTTTTTCCGTAATTTAGTGTGTTTTATTTTTTGTAACTTAGCATTTATTTTTTTTTTGGTAATTTAGTCATTTTTAATAATGTTTTATAGTAGATTTAAATAATTTGAGTAGGGTTAGGGTTTTTTTAATATGTAATTTAGTTAATTTAATTGGTAGTTTAATTGTAGTATACTAGTTAGGGAAGGTTAATTAATAGTTTAAAAATAGCTTATTTTAATTCTACAGGTAAGTTTAAATTTATTTGAAGATAGGGATGTTGTAATTTTAATTTAAAGTTAGCGGCTTGTTAGGTTTAGGGGTTAATAGTTTAATTTAATTTATGGCGATGTGGGTTTAGGGGTTAATAGGTTTTGTTAGTGGTAGTGATGTGGTAGGCCAGATGTTTAGGGGTTAATAAATGTATTTAGTGGCTGTGGGGTCCAGGAGCGGCAGGATAGGGGTTAATAACTTTATTTAGGTTGTGGCGGGGTACGGGAGCAGCAGAATAGGGGTTAATAACATTATGTAGGTGGCGGCGATGTCGGGGGCAGCAGATTAGGGGTGTTTAGACTCGGGGCTTATGTTAGGGTGTTAGGTGTAAACGTTACTTGTTTTCAACCATATAAATAAGTGGGATATCTGACAGCATCGAATATAAGCTTTCTGTACTTTCAGACTCCCATTGATTTCTATGGCATCCGCGGCCTCCAGGTTGGCGGATTGAAAACCAGGTACGATGGGCCGGAATAGCCATGAGCGTACTTGTTACAAATTTGATAAATGGGAAAAGGTGTCAAGTAGAGCCGAATGTGTATTCAGAACATCTATAATGACGTAAGCATCAATCTGTGTCAGATTGAGACTGGCAGATCGTATGTTATGTCACAAATTGCAACTTTTACTGGTCTGTAGGCTTTGATAACTTGGTCGGATCAAGTTTGCAACAATTACGCTGTGAAATTCCAGCGTATTTGCGGTTGACGGCTTGATAAATATCCCCCATTGTGCATTCAGAGATGGTATTCTGCATACCTTGGTTGTGATGAGTGGTTATTTGAGTTATTGTTTATTTGAGTTACTGTTGCCATTCTATCATCTCGAACCAGTCTGCCTATTGACCTCTGACATCAACAAGGCATTTTCATCCACACAACTGCCACTCACTTGATATTTTCTCTTTTTTAGACCATTCTCTATAAACACTAGAGATGGTTGTGCGTTAAAATCCCAGTAGATCAGCAGTTTTTGAAATACAACCATGCCATGTTCAAAGTGGCTTAAATCCCCTTTCTTCCCCATTCTGATGCTCAGTTTGAACTTCAAAAAGTGATCTTCACCACATCTAGATGCCTAAATGCATTGAGTTTCTACCATGTGATAGGCTGATTAGGAATTTGTGTTACCAAGCAATTGAACAGGTGTACCTAATAAAGATAGGCTTGTCTGAGTATTTCAAAAACTGCTGATCTACTTGGATTTTCAAGCACAGCCATCGCTAAGGTTTACAGAGAATGGTCCAAAAAAGATAAAATATCTTGTGAGCAGCAGTCTTCTGCTGCTGTAGCCCATCTGATTCAAGGTTCAACATGTTGTGTGTTCATAGATGGTATTCTGCATACCTTGGGTTGTAACAAGTGGTTATTTGAGTTACTGTTAGCTTTCTATCATTCTTGAACCAGTCTACCCATTCTCCTCTATCCTCTGACATCAACAAGGTATTTTCATACACACAATAGTAAGGTACCCCTTGAGATTCCTAAAGAAGGAGGGAGTGATGATAACTATCCCCACAGATCCCCCTCAGATAGACCTATGTATGTGAGGTGGTCAGTGCCTATGCTAATGAATAAACATTAGTAATAAAAGAGGTACAAAAAAAACATAATATGGCCCACTTATGGGGGATAGTTAGACCAATATGTACTGTGTAGTAGAGTGAGATTTAAAACTTAATATTTATTATAGAAATAAAAGTAAAAATATGGACCATGCCATCAAGTATTAAAAGAAAAAATAATTAAAAATATATTGATATGAACACTGTCTCCTCTAACTAGGAATACAGGATTAGCCTATATTAAATGTAACTATATATTCCAACACTCAGAGACCTGTGTAGGAATCTCTAGGGGTACCTTACTATTGTGTGTACGAAAATGCCTTGATGATGTCAGAGGATAGAGGAGAATGGGCAGACTGGTTCGAGAAAGATAGAAAGGTAACGTTAACTCAAATAACCACTTGTTACAACCCAAGGTATGCAGAATACTATCTATGAACACACAACACGTTGAACCTTGAATCAGATGGGCTACAGCAGCAGAAGACCACACCGGGGCAACTCCTGTCAGCTAAGAACATTAAACTGAGGCTACAATTCACATCATCTCACCAAACATGGACAATAGAAAATTAAAAAATAAGTTGCCTGGTCTGATGAGTATCAATTTCAGCTGTGACATTCAGATGGTAGGGTTAGAATTTGGCGTAAAAAACATGAAAGCGGGGTGCGCGCCTGGGCGGCGTCCATGTTAGGACGCAGAAACTAGTTGCTCTAAACATAATACAGATAAGCCGCTGTTTATCCTTCAAACAGGACTCCATCCTTCCTTATACTATCAACTTTAGTGTAGGGGAGTATTGGACAAGCTGTTCGACACCAATATCAAGGTGATAACCTATTTGGAGCTCTAGACTGGGCCGTTAGAGATTGAGGCAGCGGCCTACAACAATCCAGCTAACAACCCCCCCCCCGCGGTTTCCCGGGTAAAGCAGTCCTACTGACTGCACAAAAGAGGAAGAAGCAGAACCTATCATTCTGAGACAATGGCGCTGAGTCTAAAAGCAGCTGAAGCCACAATTATTTCCCTACTGGAGGACCACTATGGGAAGCTCCACTCTGTGATTAAAAGTTGTTTTGTTGCCGATGAACCTTATACAACGGAAGGAGGGGAGGACCTATGGAGCGCTGCATTGGGGCAATCAAATATAGCTCTGCACACGGAGCATACTGCTCAGAAGAGAGAACCTATGATTCCGACTTCTTGCATGGGAGTTATGAGTGGTAGTCAATTTCCCCACCGAAGCACAGTCTCATCGGAACTAGAGGTAATTAAGCCCGTGGAAGCCTTGGGAGGAAACACAGGACCTTACAGAACAAAGTTTAATGTGCCGTTGCGGCAGAGGGAACTGCAGTTGAGACGCTCTCTAACTAAGAAGTCAGCCTTCGGAGGGGGACTACAGAAATCATTGCGCCTTTACCTCCCGCAGTGTCACTCCTCCATTTTTAGACTTACGTTGGCAAGTCTCTTTAACTCACAAAGTCTGACCAGTCTGCGGTGTTGGGCTTTTTCCTATGTCCGGTCTCGCAAAATGGGGATAGGATAGATCCCTTGCATGGGCTTTTACCTCCCTGATATGCATCAGCCCACACAGAATACTTAATGCTGAAAGTGCTTGAGACTGATCATGTTCACTTATTCAGTGACTTTTTGGTTGAAGCATGGGATGTTTGGGAGTCCACGTTTGGCCTGCTGTTGCTCCTGTTGCCTGCAATTATCCACTGAGCTTTTTTGATGTAATGTGGATGCTGGGAGCAGAATTCTCTGCATGTGCATGGACTATGGTAGTGCTAATGGAGAGACTGTTAATGAAGATGTTAGATCTGATGGTTGGGGAGTTTCTCAACTCGTTGACATTGCCGTGTAATAAGTATATTGTTGTTGTTCTGTGTTCTTGTGCCACTGTATAATGTTTATAAGTAAGCAAGCTCCTTATGTTACACACTTAGTGAGGTCTATAATATTCATTTATAGTCTCTGACCTCTGTATAAGTTCTAGGGGAGGAAACCACCTAACTATACATATGTTCCCTATTGACATATTTAAAGTAGATCTGATACAACGGGTAGGCATGTTATAGTGTCTGTATTGTTAGGCAGAACCCTCTAAATGAGACTTTTTAGATCCAATATCCTGTCTACACTTTAGCATTGATGGGAAATGCATTTTTTATTATCATGCTATGTTAATGTGCTTCCATTTATTATCCTTACCAGTTAGAGGGACATGATAGCCCCCCAGACTACCTAATTCAACGTTAGTCATTACTCTACAATGTGGTTTACTGTGTTTTAATATGCCATTCTGAGCTGTTTGAAGCGAACAGTCATTCTTCAGTTGCCATTCATTTATTTAATATTAGATGGTTCTTGTTTAGGCTTTTGTGTATGCTTAAGTTTTAATATTCCATATATAAACTTTAATATTATAATTTTCAATAAGCTAGTGAAATTACACCATATATTCTTATCATTTAGAAAAGAGGTTTATCATTTGAGACTCGACAGCAGTCTCCTCAGTCTCAAATGACCACCCATTGGTTTAAAAACTCTAACCCTTTCTGGAGGCCCAAGAGTGGCCTACTTTGTTATCTGGGAGGTCACTAGAGGGCATGCTCCTTTCACATTGTTCACATGTATATTGTACAATTCTATGCATATTTCTTTTTCCCCATTTTACTATTTGAATCCATTGTATGCTTAAATTTGTTTCATGTGATATTGGTATTATCCTTGTCCTACTGTATGCTTTCAAATGAACCTCAATAAAAAAATTCATTTACAGAAAAAACAAAAACAAAAAAACATGAAAGCATTGATTCATCCTTCCTTGTATCAATGGTTCAGGCTGGTGGTGGTGGTGGTGTAATGGTGTGGGGGATATTTTCTTGGCACACTTTGGGCCCCTTAGTACCAATTGAGCATTGTTTAAACGCCACGACCTACCTGATTATTGTTGCTGACCATGTCCATCCCTTTATGACTACAGTGTACCCAACATCTGATGGCTACTTCCAGCAGGATAATGCACCATGTCACAAAGCTCAAATCATCTCAAACTGGTTTCTTGAACATGACAATGTGTTCACTGTACTCTAATGGCCTCCACAGTCACCAGATCTCAATCCAATAGAGCACCTTTGGGATGTGGTGGAACGGGAGATTTGCATCATGGATGTTCAGCTGACAAATCGGCAGCAAATGTGTGATGCTATCATGTCAATATGGACCAAAATGTCTGAGGAATGTTTCCAACACCTTGTTGAATCTATGCCATGAAGAATTAAGGCAAATCTGAAGGCAAAAGGGGGTCCAACCCGGTACTAGCAAAGTATACCTAAAAAAGTGGCCAGTGAGTGTATGTATGTATGTGTACAGTATATATATATATATATATATATATATATATATATATATATATATATATATATATATATATAGTCCTTTGCTTGCCTTTTTTTCTAACACCTGGGACCTAATATCTTTGAGCCCTTATAACTTTTTTTGTGTAACAATATTTTTTTCAATATTTTTATTAGATAGTGTTATTATGAGTGTAACTGTACTTTTCAATGTATTTTTGATGTGTTTTGTGTACATTTTTTGTTTCGTGAAACAGTTAACCAGAGCTCTGAGGTTGCAGTAATCATTGTAGCGTAAATCACAATTGCACTCACACATTAACATTTACTTTCAACTTGTAATATGAGCACTACATCTGAAGTTTGCAAACCGCAGCAATAATCATGATATTGCTTGCGCGTTACTATTAATGTGCCACTCTAAATTAGATAGCACTAAATTGAACATGTTTACTTTCAACTTGCAATTTGAGCACAAATTAACGTGCCAGCAATAATCTTATATGCCTCGCACAAATGTTAGTGTAACTCCTTAAATCTAGAACATTGGGGCCTATTTATCAACGCGTCAACTGAAAATACATTGGAATTCTGCATCTTAATTGTCACGAGATTGATCCGCCGTAGTTATCAAAGCATCAAGATTGGCAAATGTTCAAATTTGTAACGTAAAATACAATCCTGCAATCTCAATCCGACACAGATCGATGCAAGTTGAAAACCGTGGTATCGTGTTCATTCGCCCTCCTAATCAACACTATTTGAATCTCTCACAAAGTTATAAAAAATTCTATAGTTACGCTCTCGTCTTTTCCGACTCAGCGTACCTATTTTTCAATCTGCCACCCTTGAGGTTGCCGATGCCATAGAACTCAATGGGAGTTGGAAAACACAGAAAACTTATGTTTAATGCTGCAAGAGAATGAAGTACATTACATAATAAAAGTAAATTAGAAACTGTATTAAATTTGTATACCCTTTCTAAATCAAAGAATATTATTGCTCCGCATTTGGTGCACTAGTAGATATAGGGATAAAAATGAAAAATACATTACTACTTATGGATTATGCTACAACTTTGTCTCTTATTACAAATCAAGGGGACAATATTATTTCTACATATTTGGTGCAAAGTCTTGCCCCAAACTTGTTTCACTAATAGATATAGAGATAAAAATGATATAAATACACAACATAATATAGCTAACTTCCTTTTAATTTGTTGGAAAAATTTATGTGCACCATGTTTAAGCCAGGTCCCACTCTCCACTTTGCGCCATATTTGACTCAACACTTTTCGCACCAATTATGACAATAACTCCTAAATAACCCACACACTAGTGGAATTTTCCACCACTTTTGATTGGAATATGCATAATCACATGATTTATGACATCAGCAAATCTGATTCAAATACACATTATAAACTATCACTAACAAATCAAATTACTCGATACTTGTGTCATTGATCACTCATCAACTTGTAAGTGCCATTTGTTACATTGTGCATTATGCTTTGAAAGTATGTATATGTGAACTTAGTATTAAAAATAAACATTGATGCTGACATTTGGACACACAGTGTAATATTTTAGACAAGGATTTTAAAATTTTAATTGATGTTTGATTCAATAGAATCTTAAGCTGATAGCTAAGAGGGATAGCCCACCTAACTTTAAACTGTCAGGATTCAGATATAGCAGAAATTAAAATCACCTCTTTACTGTCATGCTATTTTCAGTGTATTTCTTCCTTCTCTTGAATTTCTTTTTCAGTAAGAAATCTTATATGCCAGCCCATTTTATAACACCTGTGAAGGGGTGGTTTTTAAAAACAGATTGCAATCGGGGGGGGGGGGGGGGGTTAGACTGGTGCAGAGAGAAACCTGGCCCAGCTCTTAAAGGGACAGGAAACCCCAAAATATTATTTCATGATTTTTGGATAGAACATACAATTTTCAACAACTTTCCAATTTACTTCTATGACACCATTTGTTCATTCTCTTGTTATCCTTTGCTGAAGGAGCTGCATTGCACTACTGGCAGCTAGCTGAACACATCTATTTAGCCAATCGCAAGAGACAAATGTGTGCAGGCACCAATTAGCAGCTAGCTCCCACTAGTGTAGGATATGTGCATATTCTTTTGCAACAAGGGATACCAAGAGAACAAAGCACATTTGAAAATAGAAGTGAATTTGAAAGTGTTTTAAAATTACATGTTCTATCTGAATCATGCAACTTAAATTTTTACTTTACTATTCCTTTAAAATATCCATTGATCACAAATAAATACATATGATACTCTGATTACATGTTATATTCACAATTATTCCTGCTTAGAATAATAATATGTTTACAATATATACATATAGTGGTATAAATAAGCACAGATATGACAGACAACATTGTTTAGAACAAAAAAAGGAACTTAGGGACATGTAAATATGTTTGCAAAAGATTTCTGGCATAACACACACACACACACACACACACACACACATATATATATATATATATATATATATATACACACGCACACAAGTATGTGCAAGGAAATATGTACAAATTCTAGCATTAATAATAATTAAAGAAAGAAATATAAAAATATCACTCCTAAAATACACACTAATTTCTGTGAAAGTATCATATAACAAAAAAATATATAAAAAAAACTTTCTATGAGATATTGTTATTTTAAGGTATAAATCAATCTATTTCTTGGACATTAATAGATGAAAAATAAAAGATTAGCTTTTGAGAAATGTGCTTGTTCATGGACAGTAATGAAATGGTATAAATAAAGTTGGGAAAAACCTGAATAACCGTGACATTGATGACTGTTAGTTAACACTAGTCCGATGCTCTGTGCACCGTACTTGACGCACATGTTTTTGACGGCTTTTTTGATAAATAAGGAGATAGTATTCAGGTCTGTGGCAGCGATGTCTGGTGATGTCTGTCGAGTGTATTGACGCTGGTGAATGCAACATAGTTGACGCTTTGATAAATAGTCTGTGTTGTATCTCAGGGTTAATCCTAAGGATCACTGACTTTTATTCACCACTGGTGTATCCCACTGTGCTACTGTGAATGCTACAGCATGCCATTTGTTCACTATTTTTTTCCTTTAACCTTCAACACATAGCTTAAATAGACACAAACTATTTTCAGATTGCAATATAAAGTGTTTGAATGAAAAGAAAAAAAGAAAGATAAAGATAAAAATTATCTACTAGAAAAATAAAAATAAAAAACCTACATGCCAAATGTCATAAAGATCAGGACAGTAAGTTCAGTTAATCGTTTTCAATGTTAATTGATAGGCAAAAGCACCTTTTTTCAAAACTTGCATTTTAAGCATTTACACTCACTGAGTGTGCCCATAAAACTGCTAAAAACAAATCCAAAATCACATTCACCTAAAAAACATTGAGGGCCAGATTATGGTTCTGATTTATCAAGGACCAAATGCAGCTGTGTCCACACGAGCCTTCAGGATCGACGGAAACAGGAGTTAAGAATCAGCGGTCATAAGACTGCTGCTCCTTAACTCGTCCGCCACCGCTGAGGAGGCAGACAGCAATCAGCCCGATCGGATACGATCAGGTTGATTGACACCCCCTGCTAGAGGCCGATTGGCCGTGGTTGTGCAGAGGGCGACATTGCACAAGCATTTAACAAGAATGCTGTCAGCTCACACATGTACGCTCACACATTGTTAAATCAGCCCCTATGAGTGGTGCATTAATAATCAGACACGAGTGATAAGGGCTTTAACAGGGGTGTTTGCAAGCATCAGGTTTTCCACTCGTATTACAAGTTGAAAGTAAATGAGAACGCGTAAGCACAATTGTGATTTACGCGACAATGGTTACCGCTAGGGATAGGCGAATGTTTCTAAAAATTTGAAATTTAAAACAAATTTTTATACATTCGTCCATTCAAATCAAATTTCAAATGTTTATATAACATTCTACTTTTGAATTTTCATTTTTGAATTTTTCAATAAATGTTAAAAATATTTGTTTGAATAATAGAATGTTTAGTTATGTATTCATTCAATTTTGAAATGTAATATTCAAATTTGAATGCTACATTTGAATTTGAAATAGTATTTCTAGTCTAATACTGTTTTTAAATGTAATATTTCAATGCTACATTGAAATTCGAATGAAACATTCAAATTCAAAATAGTATTTTCTAGTCTACAACTGTGTTTAATAAATGTAATATTCAAATTTGAATGCTAAATTCGAATTTGAATGTCACATTCAAATTCAAAATAGTACTTCAAGTCTAATACTGTGTTTTATAAATTAAATATTCAAATTCAAATGTGACATTTGAATTCAAAATAGTATTTCTAGTCTAATACTGTGTTTTAAAAATGTAATATTATAACTTGTAAGTGCCATTTGTTACATTGTGCATTATACTTTGAAAGTATGTATATGTGAAATTAGTATTAAAAATAAACATTGATGCTGACATTAGGACACACAGTGTAATATTTTAGACAAGGATTTTAAAATTTGAATTGATGTTTGATTCAATAAAATCTTAAGCCGATAGCTCAAATGGATAGCAAACCTAACTTTAAACTGTCATGATTCAGATACAGCAGAAATTAAAATCACCTCTTTACTGGCATGCTAATTTCAGTGTATTTTTTCCTACTCTTGAATTTCTTTTTTCAGTAAGAAATGTCATCTTATATGCCAGCCCATTTTATAACACCTGTGCAGGGGTGGTTTTTAAAAATAGATTGCAATTGGGAGGGGTTAGACAGGTGCAGATAGAAACCTGGCCCAGCTCTTAAAGAGATAGGACTCCCCACAATATAATTTCATGATTTTGGATAGAACATACAATTTTTAAAAACTTTCCAATTTACTTCTATGATAAAATTTGCTTCATTCTCTTGTTATCCTTTGCTGAAGGAACAGCATTGCACTACTGGCAGCTAGCTGAACAATGAAACATTCAAATTCAAAATAGTATTTTCTAGTCTACAACTGTGTTTAATAAATGTAATATTCAAATTTGAATGCTAAATTCGAATTTGAATGTCACATTAAAATTCAAAATAGTATTTCAAGTCTAATAATGTGTTTTATAAATTAAATATTCAAATTCAAATGTGACATTTGAATTCGAAATAGTATTTCTAGTCTAATACTGTGTTTTATAAATGTAATATTCGAACTTGTAATACTGTGTTTTATAAATGTAATATTTGAATTCGAATGTGACATTCAAATTAGAATGTGACATTCAAATTCAGATGAGACATTCAAATTTGAAATAGTATTTCTAGTCTTATACTGTGTTTTATAAATATAATATTCAAATTTGAATGTGACATTCAAATTCAAATTCAAAAATAGTATTTCTAGTCTACAACTGTTTTTTATAAATGTAACATTCAAATTTGAAAGTGACATTCGAAAACTGTAAATAACATTTGATAATATATTTTTTAAGAATATTCGTTCTTATCAACACTCTATTATGTAAATCAAATTTCTACAATAACATTCATTCTAACATTCAAATCAAATATAAACACATTCGCCCGTCCCTAGTTACAGTGTCCTTTAGAGATCTGGTTAATTATTTTGCAAAACAAAATAAGTCACAAAACACATAAAAAATAAATTACAAAGTACAGTTACACAAATAATAACACCATCTAATAAAAAAGTATTACAAACAAATTGCACAAATATGTTATAAAGGCTCAACAATATGAGGTCTTAGGTGTTAATAAAAAATGCAAGCAAAGGGCTTTAAAGGAGCAGTCAACACCAGAATTTTTGTTGTTTAAAAAAATAGATAATCCCTTTATTACCCATTCCCCAGTTTTGCATAACCAACACAGTTATAATAATACACATTTTACCTCTGTAATTACCTTGTATCTAAGCCTCTGCAAACTGCCCCCTTATTTCAGTTCTTTTGACAGACCTGTGTTTTAGCCAATCAGTGCTCACTCCTAGGTAACTTCACGTGCATGAGCTGAATGTTATCTATATGAAACGCATTAACTAACGCCCTCTAGTGGTTAAAAACTGTAAAAATGCATTCAGATTAGAGGCAGCCTTCAAGGTCTAAGAAATTAGCATATGAACCTCTTAGGTTTAGCTTTCAACTAAGAATACCAAGAGAACAAAGCAAAATTATTGCTAAAAGTAAATTGGAAAGTTGTTTAAAATTGCATGCCCTATCTGAATCATGAAAGATTATTTTTGACTTGACTGTCCCTTTAACATTGAGATGTAGAGATGTATGTGTATATATGTATATATATATATATATATATATATATATATATATATATATATATATATATATATATATATATATATATATATATATATATATATATATATACATACATACATACATACATACATACACACACACACACAATACTGTGCAAAAGTCTTAGGCCACTATAAGTTATAATGACATCCATATTTGTTTTTTTTGTTCTCTTTATTAAGATACACACAGGAAATATGTACACAAAATATAAAAAAACACAATTTTCATAACAAAATGGCACTAAGCATATATTGAACTCTTTTGGGGAAACTGTCCTGATGTTTTCTGAAGTAATCTTCTGGTATATTATACCAGGCTTATTTCAGCACTTCCCAGAGTTCTTCTTTATATTTAGGTTGTCTTTTTATTTTCTTTCTCTGTCCAGGTGATCCCATACTGCCTCTATAATATTCAGGTCTGGACTCTGTGGAGGTCAGTCCATGACTGTCAGTGTTTTATCAGCTGTTTTTCTCTCCAAATATGATTTCACTGCATTAGCAGTGTGCTTAGAATAGTTATCATGCAGAAAAATAAAACCATTCCCAATCAGGCGCTTTCCAGAAGGAATGGCATGATGAATTAAAACCTTTCTGTACTTTTCAGCATTTATGATCCCATAAAAATGTCAAACTTGGATTTGTCACTCTATAATACTCGTTCCACTGATCTTCATACCAATCTTTATGAGCTTTAGCATATATTAGCCTTTTCACCCTGTTGCCCTTCCGAAAAAGTGGTTTCTTGGCTTCTTCTCTTCCAAGAAAACCATTCCTAATCAAGCTTCTTAGGACTGTAGAAGGGTCTACTTGGCATCCCGATGAAGCTGCCAGGTCCTTGCTGGACTTCTGATCTCTCAAAAAAAAAAACTCTGAGAAACTTCTCATCAGATTTTGAAAGTTTTCCAGTCATTTTGTTTGTCCTTGACCTCTCCTGATTCTTTTAATGTCTTTATAACAGTTTGAATACCACATATTGAGTATCCAGTTTGTTTGATGATTTCCCTTGGAGATTGGCCTTGCTGATGCAAAAGTATAATTTAAAGTTTTGTCAAATTCTGTGACCTTTGGCATTTTGAATGGAATGATGTGATTAAAAGTTGGTCTTATTAGCAAGTTTCCAACAAATTAAACTCATACCACATGTGTATGTAATGCTCAAGCATGTCTTGCACTAACCTGGTGTAATAGACTTTTCACACAGCAGTCATTTTGATATGAAATAGTAGGACGAATACAAGTGTTAACAATGACATTAATTAGGGCTCCATTCCATTTAGGTTTACTAGAGCCAGGTTCCTGCTATTGCTTAAGTGTAAGGGAATTGGCCAGTCTACGTAATGGACAAGTGAACCGTCTATCAAGGAGCAGCTGTTGTCATCTGAAAGAGGGTGTGTTTACTCATGTGAAGCTAAACGCTGAGAGTCTGCGCCTCACCGCAACACAGTTCGTTGGTAGCTGTAAGCTCACACCATACCACAGACCGACATTGAGCCCAAGGTAGGATCCACCTATTATACTTTATTGGGCCATACATATTGGTTAAGCACAACCTTAAGACTGTACATAGTAAAAGGAGTCTGTGTACGGGTTTATCCCTTTACCGTTAACAGGCTTGCTACAAGTGTTTCACTTGAAAACATAATCAAAATGTGACCAATTTTTAAACTGCATTGGCAACTTGGGAATCCATATAAACTTTAGCCCTGGACAGAGTTTATTCATTGTTTTGATTATATGTATTTATAGATATACACACATGCAGGATAGAGAGGGTGGAATCAGCACCACAGTCAGAGGACCAATCCAAGTGCTTGAAATGGACACAGAAAGGCAATGACAATTGGAGTGTAGAACACCAAACACTAGGTACTTACTCCAAAATACCTCAATCCACATGAGGTAAGTAGCCAGTTATGAATGGATAGAGCAGTGCTCCTGTAGTGGTTCTATACTGGAACATTTAGGCTCACAAAGTTATCAAGGTAGTCTGGTATCCGTATCTCTCCTGTAGTACGGTAATGAGCCTCTCAAAGTGATTGTCACCTTATCAGGTAGTCCGTATCACAGATATAAACGTACCACAAGAGAAAGTATATATAGTGAAGCACAGTTTATTTAAAATATAAAAACAACATTAAAATGGTATGCACTCACAAACAAGCCCTCAAACACAATGAGGTATGAATGGCGGTACAGATATTATTGTGAACGGTAGACAATCACAGGCAATCTCCAGAATATATACAAAGAACTTTGCAGTTAAGGAAATGAAAACATGTAAAAACATATTTATGTAATATTAATATTTAATAAAGTGCTATACTGTGTATTTACTGTATTTCACACTCCAATGTTCTGTGCATAGCAGAATATTTTCTAAGTATTTGTAAATAGATATTTCTATATATCTGTATATATCTATACCTATATATATTCATCCATAAAAAAAACATTTTATATATATATATATATATATGTGTGTGTATATGTATGTGTGTGTATGTATATATATATATATATATATATATATGTGTGTGTGTCTGTGTGTGTATGTATGTATGTATATATATATATATATATGTGTGTGTCTGTGTGTGTATGTATGTATGTATATATATATGTGTGTGTATGTGTATGTTTTTATGAATAAATAGAACATATTCTTCTATGTAAGAACATTGGAATGTGAAAATATCCATGGTTTCATGTCGGGTTAGCGCACTTGAGAATATGTGATCAGATTAGCACGCTAGTAGGGTGTTAGGTTTTTCCCCCCACTTCTTTTGCTTCATTGACTTCTATGGGGGAATAGATTATCGCATGTGATATCCTAAGTTTGGCTTTTACACGTGCCAAACAGCTTACTTTCAACTCATTAATAAAAAAGCACAACCTGGCGCAGGCATAAAGCTTACTTCTAGGGCATTTAAAGGGACAGTCTACACCAGAGTTGTTATTGTTTTAAAACATAGATGATCACAGTGTTATCTATATCAAACACATAAACTAACACCCTCTAGTGGTGAAAAACTGTCAAAATGCCATCAGATAAGAGGTGGCCTTTAAGGGACATTAGCATATGAACCTCCTAGGTTTAGCTTTCAACTAAGAATACTAAGAGAACAAAGCAAATTTGGTGATAAAAGTAAATTGGAAATTTTTTAATCCCTTAACGACCAATGATATAAAGGGTACGTCCTACAAAAAATGGTCGTTAACGACCAACGGCATACCCTGTACATCGTCAGGGGTTTCAAGCAGTGGAAGCGATCCCGATCGGTTCCAGACGCTTTCAAGTTCTTGCAGTGATGCCTCAATATTGAGGCATCCTGCAATAAAAAAAAATTAGGCATCCGATACAGAGAGACCTACTCTGTGGCCCTCTCTGCATCGGTTAGCGATGGTGCCGATCGTTGGTGAGTGGGAGCAATTGCCGGGAGGCAGGTGGGCAGCCATTGCTGGAGGATATCCAGCAGAGGGGGGGCGGGATCACATGCAGGGTTGCCGGGAGCGCGCATGGGCGTGCACACGGGGAAGAGGCGGGTGTGTGCACGGGGGCGGGAGCTGCTGGGAATGCTACACAATGAGACAAAGTGATAAGGGAAGGAGGGAGAGAGGAGGGGGGAAATCATATGTAAGGGATCTGGGAGCGGGTAGGGGTATTGAGGGGGGGGCAGCTACACTAAAGAAAAATAGGTTTTTATATTTAAAAATACAAAATAAATAAAAAAGCCTTTTATTTTAGTACTGGCAGACTTTCTGCCAGTACTTAAGATGGCACAGACAATTGTGAAGTGGGGGAGGGAAGAAAGCTGTTTGGGAGGGATCAGGTGGTGGGATGTGTCAGGTGGGAGGCTGATCTCTACACTAAAGCTAAAATTAACCCTACAAGCAACCTAATTAACCCCTTCACTGCTGGGCATAATACAAGTGTGGTGCGCAGCGGCATTTAGCGGCCTTCTAATTACCAAAAAGCAATGCCAAAGCCATACTATATATGTCTACTATTTCCGAACAAAGGGGTTCCCAGAGAAGCATTTACAACCATTTGTGCCATAATTGAACAAGCTGTTTGTAAATAATTTCAGTGTGAAACCTAAAGTTTGTGAAAAAGTGAAAAAAATGTTTTATTTGATCGCATTTGGCAGTGAAATGGTGGCATGAAATATACCAAAATGGGTCTAGATCAATACTTTGGGTTGTCTACTACACTAAACTAAAGCTAAAATTAACTGCTGGGCATAATACAAGTGTGATGCGCAGCGGCATTTAGCGGCGTTATAATTACCAAAAAACAACACCAAAGCTATATATGTTTGCTATTTATGAACAAAGGGTATCCCAGATAAGCATTTACAACTATTTGTGCCATAATTGCACAAGCTGTTTGTAAATAATTTCAGTGAGAAACCTAAAGTTTGTGAAAAAGTTTGTAAAAAAGTGAACATTTTTTTTTATTTTTTTTATCGCATTTGGCGATGAAATGGTGGCAAAATATACCAAATTGGGCCTAGATCAATACTTTGGGATGTCTACTAAAAAAAAAAAAATATATACATGTCAAGGGATATTCAGGGATTCCTGACAGATATCAGTGTTCCAATGTAACTAGCGCTAATTTTGAAAAAAAAAAAATGGTTTGGAAATAGCAAAGTGCTACTTGTATTTACTGCCCTATAACTTGCAAAAGACAAAGGACATGTGGGTATTTCCAAACTCAGGACACAATTTAGAAACCATTTAGCATGATGGTTGTTTTTTGGTGGTTGTAGATGTGTAACATATTTTGAGGTTCAAAGTTAGAAAAAGTTAGTTTTTTTTCAATGTTTTTATCATATTTTATCATTTTTTTGAAGTAAATTAGAAGATATGATGAAAATAATGGTATCTTTAGAAAAATTACAGCTAAACACAAACACCACAGGAATGTAAAAATACCCCTGGTCCCAAACGGTCAGAAAATTGAAAAGTGATGTGGTCACTAAGGGGTTAAAATTGCAAGCCCTATCTGAATCATGAAAGTTAATTTTGAACTAGACTGTCCCTTTAACCTTCAAGCGGAGTTGTTAAATAGCGCTCTACTTGTAATCTGGCCTGAGCAGGCAATCTTGAAATGTATTATTAATTTATCAGCAAAGATCCTTGGTCGTTTAGTGTGTTTGATTACTAAATGCTGTTGTGGGTGGGAAGTTTACATATACCACTGTACAAATACAAATATACATTTGTCTCTTATTTTTTTTATTTTTTTATTTCATGGTCAAAGGAATCTTATTTTTGATAAATAACAGACTTTCAGCACCGCTTAAGATTGCATTTAGCTGAACATGCACAGTTTTTCGAAGGTTATGAATATGGCTCTAAGAATCAATTAACATGTCATATTTTTTCTTTTGAACCAATAGCCATCATTTCAGGATGTGGTGTGTCTGTGTGTCTCAATGCTGTGATCAGCATAATATGACAGCATAATTTTCAGGCTAACAAGTTAAATATAGAAAAAATTCTCAGGAGTCCAATAAACAATTCCAAAAGCGTTTTACAGGAATAATGAGATAAGCAGAGCTTAAATCACTCCCAAAGGATTCACTGGCTATTTGAATCAGTTCTTTTTTTTTTTTTTTTTTTTTTTTGTATATTAGTAATGGTTGTAAAATGAGATGCTAAATTGTCAAAGTGAAGGCATGGCATATCAATGATATTAGAGAGCCAGATTATAATAATATAGCAACATTAAAGGGATATATGAATACATGCTTACACTTCCTTTTTATGAACATGTTGATTTGTATATAAGTTCAGACATTCTAATGATTTTTATTTCGTATTTCACAGCCCATGTCATAGACCCAGTAACTTACTTGCATGCTGCCCCACAGCCCCCTGAACCAATACGGAGGGCTCTAGCATAGCACAGTACATCAATTACCAAAATAGGAAATTAGTATTTGATGTAAAAATGTGTTCCCGCCTTACAGAGTTAAACATTGCCATCATGTGCTGTGCCCAAGCAGTCTGGTGTTAGTGCTGAATAATAATAATAATAATAATAATCCATCTTGATCACCAGAGGGCAGAATAAAAACCATTGGGGATGATTTAACAAGGGCCAAATGCCCCTAAATGTAATTGTTTCCATGTGAGCATTCAGGTTCACCGGAAACAGGAGTTAAGAAGCAGAGGTCTTAATTCCTTAACTCGTAGGCCTCCTCTGAGGCTGCGGATATCAATCCGCCAGATCACATACGATTGGGTTGATTGGCACCCCCTGCTAGCAGCAAATTGGCAGATTGGCCGCAAATCTGCAAGGGGTGGCATTGCACAAGCAGTTTACCAGAGTATACTGTCGGCATTTATTGATGTGAGGCGGACATGATCCGCTACAGCGGATCATGTCCACTCGTACTTTGTTAAATTGGCCCCAATGTCTCTTGATGCTGATAATGCGTAATGTTGTGGTAAATGAGTTTATCCAGGTGAGATCGGTATGACCTGTATAATTTAAATAGAGAAAGTGGGATATTTCATGTATGGCACAATTAAGGGCAGTTGCCTGAAATGTAACCAGTTTTTTTGTAGCTCTCCAATAAGCATTTGAAGTTCTAAGGATTAATGTGCTGATGCTGTACCATGATTTTGTCATATACTGACTAATCTTATGTAATTTGATTTCTCAGGCCCAACTCCCTTGTTTGCCAAATAATTGGACTAAGCTTGTGTTATCAGACTGCTCTAGTCTAGTAGTACCCCTTGTTCCAGCTGCCCTGTTTGTTTTTCACTGTCCTGACTGTATATCTAATTGGTAATTCCTCTGCTATATTAACATTTGGCCAACAATATGATACAATATAAATACTGTCTGTAGTGTCTTCAATTGTATGTTGGATTTATTGCTACCAGGTATTGTTTACTTTTCATTTGGGTCTAGTTTAATTTTTCACTTCTTATCCAGTCATCCAATTATATCAGTGCACAGTTGTAAGGTGACAGCTAGAGCCTTTCTTGTAAGCTAACAAGGTAATTGATGCTGTTTAGAAGAAAGCTGTACTGGTGACTGTCACTATCTATTAGACTCTTGATATTGCGAGATTCCCTGATAAACTCAATGAATATTGTTTTGGAAATACTTACACTGTTAAAAAAGTGCATTTACTCCTAATGAACACACAGAATCAACACCCAGGTAAAGTTTTACAGTTCATATTATAACATATGAGAGCTGTAATTTAATACCATGGGGTAGATTTATGAAACCCCGGGCTATAGCGAATCATGTCCACCTCGCATCGCTAAATGCCGACACCATACACTGTCGGCATTTAACATTGCACAAGATTTTCTGGTGAAATGCTTGTACAATGCCACCCCCTGCACATTCATGGCCAATCAGCCGCTAGCAGGGGGCGATCGGGATGATTGCAGTCCGCTACCTCAGAGGTGGCGGATGAGTTAAGGAGTAGCGGTCTTATGACCACTGCTTCTTAACTTATGGCTCCGGCAAGCCGGAAACATCAGGCAGGGCAAGCAGCATCCGCTGCTTGATAAATCTCCCCCTAAATGTAAACCCCTTTCCATCAAAGGCGTTTGTGTAGATTACACAAGGAAATACTGTCATAACAGAACTTTTTAATACTGCACAAGAAGAGGCACTTTTGTACAAGACTGCATGTTCACTCTGGGTAAAGAGAGAGAGTATGAATAGTGCACCCTTCGCTATCAATAGTGTTCCACTTATAATCTAGGCCATAATGTTTAAATAGCACTATTCCTCTTAGGTTTAATGCACATTTTAATTACTTTTATTATTATGCAGCATTCCATTTCACACTATATATATATATATATATATATATATATATATATAAACACCGGAAAGCGAACTCTCACTCGCCAACAAAACTCAGGACCAGGGTGCTCAAAAATATTCATCAAAGTCCAATAATCAGCACTCTCTGGATTTACACACAGCAAATATAATAGGCAGTGACGTTTCGGGGCATTCACCCCTTCCAGGTCTGAGGAAGGGGTGAATGCCCCGAAACGTCACTGCCTATTATATTTGCTGTGTGTAAATCCAAAGAGTGCTGATTATTGGACTTTGAGATATATATATATATATATATATATATATATATATATACACATATATATATATATATATATATATATATATACACATATATATATATATATATATATATATATATATATATATATATATATATATATATATATATATATATATATATATATATATATATATATATATATATATACACACACACACACATACATACATAAATTTTTTCCCCCAGTGTAACAATTACATTTCAAAAAAACAATATAGCAGAATATCAGAAAATGCATGTCTGTTTTTAAGTGTGTTTTATTCCCTGTATGGAATGCTCAATATTAAAATAACATTTGTGGTCACAAGGGACTGCATTAAATTACTGGAAAGAAACAGAAAGTCCATTATGTTGCCTTTTTGCACATTTCATTTTTAGTTCAATCTCAATAAATGATGCATACTGAAACAGTCAAAATGAAATTAAATGAAATGTAATATATATCAGACTTCCTTTCAAGCATTGCTGTTTCTGATTTTTAGCCTGAATAAATTGAATGCAGCTAAAAATAAAACCTAATAATAAAAAAAAAGCAGCTACTATTTACATTCACTTTATTACTAACCCTGAATAATTCTATAGGTCACAAAAATAAAATGTATAATGTTAAAAAAACACAATGTATTATACATTTCTAGTCTCATAGTATTTGACACAGAGATAAACTTTATCACATTAAGCTACAACACAATTTTGCTGCAAAAGTAAATCAAAAACAAATATTTTTAACAATACAATAATTCTTAGTTCCCTTACTCTTGATGGCTTTGTGTTACTTATATATTTTAGTAATAGAATTTCAATTACAAAATATAGGAATGAATGAAAAAGATCTATAACAATGTTGCAAACAGTTATTGTTGTAGTTTTACTTATCTCAGACTTCCAAAGCCTGGTTTTGATGATGATAATATATTATTTATTTGTATGTATTTATTTATTTATTTTAGGCTTTAAAACCTTTGTTGAAAAGCATGCCTAGGTAAGCTCAAGAGCAGCAATGAACTACTGTGAGCTAGCTGCTGATTGGCGGATGCACACATATGCCTTTTTTCATTGGGTCACTCAATGTGCTCAGCAAGTTTCCAGGACTGCATTGCTGCTGCTTCAACAAAGGATACCAAAAGAGCAAAGCAAATTTGATGATAGAAGTACATTGAAAATTTGTTTCAACTTGTATGCTCTATCCAAATTATAAAAAAGGCATTCATATCCCTTTAAAATTGCATACTGTGGAGACAAACAGCTGACTCCTGACACGGGAGGAGGAAAATTTACAAGCCAAAGGAGCAAGCAATTTGCCGACTTGGAGAGAGGGGACACCGCATATGGATCTAATCTACGGAGGGGCGCCAGTCTTTCCTGAGGCCAAATTGCATGAGAGACAGAAGGTGATCCGGCACACGGAACAAACCCCTACTCAGCAAAACTCCAGAGATTAGCCCAGAATGAACACCTCTAGGGTGGGAGACAGTCCTGAGGACAAGGACGATACAACCCAGGAAGGCCGCATAACAATGGAGAGGGAACCGCCATCTTAACTTGAAAAGTAAGTGTGTAGCAAACACACGCACAGGGAGCTGGCAAGCGACCTGACACTCTACTGATAGACTCCCACTGCCTACCTTACTTGACGGCCTAGCGATCCCTGAGGGCATAAAACCCTTAGACACTTGGGAGCTGGTACACTTTAAAACTAAGGAGACAACACAGGGGACAATTTACTTGGCAAAATATAAGCCACTCTTATTGACACACCCTGCCCTGCCATCAAGAAATATAAGATAGCGGAAAATTGAGTTGCCACCATAACCCCTCACCAGCATATTGCGGAGGAAAATAGGAATTAGCACCACCCCAATAGGCAACATCTTATAAGCCCTGAGAACACATAAAATGAGCACCGCAGGCGGGTAAACACTATATAGGCCACCAACAACTCACAATAACGTGGCTCCAGATACAAAACGTCTCTTCAGATATAAGATTGTAGCACACTCAGGCAACCAACCATAAAACCTGAAAAGAGACAATACGAATAACACATCTGAGTGGGCATTATACCGATTTCAGGCAACAGATAACAACAAGGCCCCAGACAAAGCCCCTGGAAGCACCCCTGACATATTAGCAAACCCTACGTATAGGACTGTGCAGTCCCTTTCAGACCTGAATACCCAGGTACTGATTTAAGATACACAGATCTCAGCTGAAGGGACCTTTAAAAATCTTTTGAGAATCCTCCACCTTTCAAGTATAGCAGGAGTCCTCTCTGATACCTCCCTCAACATTATAAGCTGACATGTAAACACACTGGCTGAGAAGAAAGGGGGACCCAACTAGCTCATTAAATAAAGCAATGTTTATAGATGATGTATGGCTATCTCGCTACTATTTGATACCATGATATGTGCCTGCACAGATAAATAGGCTCTAAAGATTTCCAGACATCAGATATACCTCCATGCAGTGAGCCTAATGAAAACCTAACCTATGTAAACCTCTAGTACACAATAAAAGTACTGATTTACTCTTTCACAAAGTAAACAAAAGTGGGGCAGTGATCCAGAGACTGTGAAATGGCCTCTAGGAGATCAATGAAGGGAGATAAAGCCTTGAAAACCACAACAATGTCCCCTTGATTGAAACAGCCCAGGGCACTACAACCTCACACCCACAGGATAAAGTTGACACATTTGCTACATATTATGGGAAACTATATGATGGGAAAAAAGTAATTAACTCTGCAGGAATTGAGACCCTCACCACTGACTTCTTTACAAGCACTCCACTAATAACCCTATCTAAGAAACATAAAGAAGCTCTGCCCCGGTATCTAGCGTGGAGGTGATGGGAGCAATTAGAGACCTCAAGCCAGGCAAGGCAGCAGGCCCAGACAGATTCCCAGGGGAATACTATAAACTGTTTAAATCTACACTAGTCCCCCATCTCATTAAATTATGCAATCATATTATGGAAGGCAACCCTGTTCCAGTGGAGCTATTGCAAGCTAAAATTGTGGTAATTCCTAAACCAAACATAAACCACAAGCAATGCCAAAACTATCGCACAATTTCTTTGATTAATCAGGACTTGAACATTTTCACAAAAATTATGGCTAACCACCTTAAATTAATAATGCCCCACCTGGTTCACCCGGATCAGGTGGGATTTATAAAAGACAGGGAAGTCCCAGATAACATTCAAATAATGACTAACCTGATACATTACCTAGATGGGTCACGGACACCTTCTCTGCTCCTCTCGTTGGACGCGGAGAAGGTGTTTGATAGAATCAATTGGAGATATATGCCCACAACCCTACAGAAAATTAGTTTTGATGGTTCGTTTATGACAGCCTTGCAGGCAATATTTTCATCCCCTAAGGCTCAGGTGGCCTCAGTGGGCTATAAGTCAAAAATGTTCCCTATATTGAATGGCACGAGGCAGAGTTGCCCTCTCTCACCTCTACTATTTGCCCTCTGTATTGAGCCACTAGCGGCTAGGATCAGAATACACCCTGATATCGTGGGAGTCAGAATAGTGAACTCAGAATTTAAGCTTGCTCCTTTTGCGGATGACATACTGCTAACTATTACTAAGCCACTTTTATCTCTCCCTAATTTATATGAGATTTTGGACATCTTCTCGACAATCTCGGGATACAAGATAAATACCGATAATGCGGATAAGTGTGAGGTCCTACCTATAGCAATACCCCACCACACCCAAAAACTGTTAGAATTAAATTTTGACTTTAAATGCATGAAACACACACTTAAATACCTGGGGATACACTTTCCAACACAAACCCACCTACTATATAAATGTAATTACACCCCATTGTTCAAACAGATTAGACGAGACCTATTGAAATGGAGGAGTTACAATTTTTCTTGGCTAGGCAGACTAGCGGCAGTAAAAATGAACATCCTACCACAAATCTTATACTTGTTTAGAGCTTTACCTATTAAGATCATTAGATCAGAGATAGACAAATTGCAGGCCGAATTGCTCTCTTTTATCAGGGGAAATAAGTCAGCTAGAGTATCAAAAGACATAATAAACAGACACAAATCGATGGGCGGAGTAAGAGCTCCAAATGGACTACTACAAGGCAGCTAGATTAGCAAAAGATAAAATGATATTGAGGAGGTGAGAGGAGGCTCTATGGCCCTCACTTGAAGCAGAGATAGGAGGCTGGGGTGACCCGGAGTCAATCTTTTGGGATACACAACTTTCACAGCCCAAAATTACTACCTCCAAGCCTTTCACTTTTGACCTTACACTTAATACATGGGTGAAGGTAGTGAAAAAGAATAACCTCTCACCAGAGTTCTCCCTTTCGACCCCACTTAGAAACCTACTGCCTAGCGAACTGCAGACACACATTAAGAAATGGGAAATTAAAGGGCTATACAGGGTAGCTGATATCTTGGAAAATAAAAATATGATTTAATTCTGCCAACTACAAGAGAAAATAGAACCACTGACACTACATTGGTATTTATATCTCCAATTAGGTTCCTCCCTTTAATCATTTTTAAGAAAATCTTAGAGTAGGGCCCCTACTATCCTAGAAGCTTATAGTATCAGCCCCCACCATACCAAACACTCTATATCCAAACTCTATTTGACCATTCAATCCTGCCCAAACAAGTCTAAATCTTCCACAAGTATAGCATGGGGAAGGATTTTAATATATCTAGGGGGATAGAGGATTGGGAGTGAATATTCCAGTCTGCCGACAAAGGTCTACTGAGTGTGGACCTGAAAGAGGACACCATGAAGAAACTTTTTAGATGGTATTTGACACCGGTGAAAACTGCACATATGTATCCACAAGGCAATAGATTGTGCTACAGAGGATGCAGGGAGGTGCGGTCATACAGACATATGTGGTGGGACTGCATGGAAGTTAGAGCAGTATGGAGATGACTGTAGCCAACTAATAGACAAATAATTTACACTTACAATACAGCAGGCCCTGCTACATGAACATATTGTTGCATACAACAAATATCTCAATAATTTTATCAGAATCCTTTGCACAGTCATCAGAACCTGCATCGTGAAACACTGGAAATCAGGTACCCCTTCATGGTCAGAAATAGACAATAAAGTGCAACACACTTATAACATGTATGAGTTAGCATCTGGGATATTGAACAATAGAGACACAGTCAATCAGATTTGGTACTACTGGATTAGTAGGGTGAAGTTGATTAAATAAATACCCCTTACTACTGCTGCCTAGGTAGATAATGCGGAATATCATCTTGACGAGCGAACTATTAAATTTTATTTTGTTGTCACTATCCCCATTAATGTTCCCTCCCCCCCCCAAATACCCAGATTTACTAGCATTCTTCATTCTTTAGTAAATATCCGATATATTTATGACAATGGTTAGTAATGATAAATGTACTGTATTATATCATAGTTGCAGAATACTGTTGTCAGAATTATGAATATTTGAGTTCCACGAATTTGAGATTTGCCAATTTAATATGCTGTGTTGAGTACAAATTTGCCATCATGAGGTACAAAGGGCTTGTCACTGGGGCAAAACCCACCATAGCATTGAGGTCCAATCTAGTCACCAAAGGTACATATTTGCATTTGGAAGGTACAATCTGCAAGGGGAACCAATTTGTACCCATCTTAAAGGGAACAGCGGGTGCACCTTTGAGGGTATTGCTCCAGTGACTAGCTGTTTTTTTCTGACAGTGTAATTGTATTTGCTCTTGTAGTATCCTTTGCTGAAAAGCAAACCTAGGTAGTCTCAGGAACAGCAACATGCTACAGGTAGCTGATTGGCTCATATGATGTATTCAGCTAGCTCCTAGTGGTGCATTGCTGCTTCTTCAACAAACAATACCAATATAATTAAGCAAATTTGATAATACAAGTAAATTGAAAATTTCTTTTTATTTGTATGCTCTATCTGAATCCTTGGGGGGGGGGGGGGGTTGTGTTTCATGTCCTTTTAAGGGAGCTGTATAAAAGGGTGAGTATATAGAAACCCCCAAGACCCACAGTTTGAAATGCAAGGAACTTTAGCTCTCTCCCGAAATGCACTGCATAGACACAGGGCTACCATCCTACCCTTTTATACCAGATCATGGCAAAAAGATTTGGGCTATGACATGGAAGAGAAACACAAGTTTAATATTTTTTATAGCACAAGAAGATTTTCCTCCTCCCCACAAATCCTTGAATTAAACTTTAAAATAGTTTTAGGTGGTATTTGACTCCTTCACACCTTAAAAACAGTATACAGTCAAGTTAAACATATGATGTTGGGGGGATGTGGTAAGTTCGGACATATATTTCATATTTGATGGTATTGCCCCATAATATCTGCTTTTGGTTTCAAATGTAACTATTTTTTAAACCTTTGTTAGGTAATCCGTTTAAATTAACGCCTCTTGTGTCACTCTTAAATAAGGCTGCACAATGTCCCTGTAAAATCAGACGTACCTTACTATAGATAGGATTAAATAGTGCCAGGTAATTAATAGATATAAACTCAAAGTCACAAAACATTCCTTCCATAGAAAACGGTGTTGAAAGGACAAGTGAGCTATTACAACTGGAGGAATAAGGTCACTTTAAAAGACAGAAACTTAGCTTCTTCCAGGATGTGCATTTTTTATGGGGTGAGACAACAAAACATAATTTATGTAAGAACTTACCTGATAAATTCATTTCTTTCATATTAGCAAGAGTCCATGAGCTAGTGACGTATGGGATATACATTCCTACCAGGAGGGGCAAAGTTTCCCAAACCTTAAAATGCCTATAAATACACCCCTCACCACACCCACAATTCAGTTTAACGAATAGCCAAGAAGTGGGGTGATAAGAAAAAAGGAATTGGAATAATTGTGCTTTATACAAAAAAATCAAAACCACCACAAAAAAGGGCGGGCCTCATGGACTCTTGCTAATATGAAAGAAATGAATTTATCAGGTAAGTTCTTACATAAATTATGTTTTCTTTCATGTAATTAGCAAGAGTCCATGAGCTAGTGACGTATGGGATAATGATTACCCAAGATGTGGATCTTTCCACGCAAGAGTCACTAGAGAGGGAGGGATAAAATAAAGACAGCCAATTCCTGCTGAAAATAATCCACACCCAGAATAAAATTTTAATGAAAAAACATAAGCAGAAGATTCAAACTGAAAACACTGCCTGAAGTACGTTTCAACCAAAAACTGCTTCAAAAGAAGAAAACACATCAAAATGGTAGAATTTAGTAAAATTATGCAAAGAGGACCAAGTTGCTGCTTTGCAAATCTGATCAACCGAAGCTTCATTCCTAAACGCCCAGGAAGTAGAACTGACCTAGTAGAATGAGCTGTAATCCTTTGAGGCGGAGTGTTACCCGACTCAACATAGGCATGATGAAATAAAGATTTCAACCAAGATGCCAAAGAAATGGCAGAAGCTTTCTGGCCTTTTCTAGAACCGGAAAAGATGACAAATAGACTAGAAGTCTTTCGGAAAGACTTAGTAGCTTCAACATAATATTACAAAGCTCTAACAGCATCCAAAGAATGCAATGATTTCTCCTTAGAATTCATAGGATCAGGACATAATGAAGGAACCACAATTTCTCTACTAATGTTGTTAGAATTCACAACTTTAGGTAAAAAATTCAAAAGAAGTTTGCAGCACCGCCTTATCCTGATGCAAAATCAGAAAAGGAGACTCACAAAAAAGAGTAGATAATTCAGAGACTCTTCTGGCAGAAGAGATGGCCAAAAGAAACAAAACTTTCCAAGAAAGTAATATAACGACCAAAGAATGCATGGGTTCAAAAGGAGGAGCTTGAAGAGCCCCCAGAACCAAATTCAAACTCCAAGGAGGAGAAATTGACTTAATGACAGGTTTTATACGAACCAAAGGTTGTACAAAACAATAAATATCAGGAAGATTAGCAAACCTTCTGTGAAAAAGAACAGAAAGAGCAGAGATTTGTCTTTCAAGGAACTTGCGGACAAACCTTTATCTAAACCATCCTGAAGAAACTGTAAAATTCTCGGTATTCAAAAAGAATGCCAAGAAAAAAGATGAGAAAGACACTAAGAAATATAAGTCTTCCAGACTCTATAATATATCTCTCTAGATACAAATTTACGAGCCTGTCACATAGTATCAATCACAGAGTCAGAGAAACTTCTTTGACCAAGAATCAAGCGTTCAAACTCCATACCTTAAAATTAAGTTTTTGAGACAGAAAGACTGGTCTTAACGGAAGAGTCCACAGCTGGCAAGAGGCCATCCGGACAAGATCTGCATACCAAAACCTGTGAGGCCATGCTGGAGCTACCAGCAGGACAAACGAGCATTCCTTTAGAATATTGGAGAATACCCTTGGAAGAAGAACTAGAGGCGGAAAGATATAGGCAGGATGACACTTGTAAGGAAGAAAAAAATGCATCCACTGCCTCCGCCCGAGGATCCCGGGATCTGGACAGATACCAGGGAAGTTTCTTGTTTAGATGAGAAGCCATCAGATCTATTTCTGGGAGTTCCCACATTGAACAATCTGAATAAATACCTCTGGGTGAAGAGACCATTCGCCCAGGTGCAACGTTTGGCGACTGAGATAATCCGCTTTCCAATTGTCCATACCTGGGATATGAACCGCAGAGATTAGACAGGAGCTGGATTCCGCCCAAACCAAAATTCGAGATACTTCTTTCATAACCAGAGGACTGTGAGTCCCTCCTTGATGATTGATGTATGCCACAGTTGTGACATTGTCTATCTGAAAACAAATTTACAACTCTCTCTTCAGAAGAGGCCAAGACTGGAAAGCTCTGAAAATTGCACGGAGTTCCAAAATATTGATCGGAAATCTCACCTCCTGAGATTCCCAAACCCCTTGTGCCATCAGATACCCCCACACAGCTCCCCAACCTGTAAGACTTGCATCTGTTGAGATTATAGTCCAGGTTGGAAGAACAAGAAGCCCCCTGAACTAAACGATGGTGATCTGTCCACCATGTCAGAGAGTGTCGTATAATCGGTTTAAAGATATTAATTGAGATATCTTCGAGTAATCCCTGCACCATTGGTTCAGCATACAGAGCTGAAGAGGTCGCATGTGAAAACGAGCAAAGGAGATCGCATCTGATGCGGCAGTCCTAAGACCTAAAATTTCCATGCATAAGGCTACCAAAGGGAATGATTGTGACTGAAGGTTTTGACAAGCTGATATCAATGTTAAACTTCTTTTGTCTGACAAGGACAGAGTCATAGACACTGAATCTATCTAGAAACCTAAAAAGGTTACCCTTGTCTGAGGAATCAATGAACTGATTGGTAAATTGAACCTCCAACCATGAACTTGAAGAAACAACACAAGTCGATTCGTATGAGATTCTTCGAAAATGACAAGACTGAGCAAATACCAAGATATCGTCCAAATAAGGAAATACCAAAACCCTGTTCTCTGATTACAGAAAGAAGGGCACCGAGAACCTTTGAAAAAAATTCTTGGAACTGAGGCTAGGCCAAACGGTAGAGCCAAAAAAACTGGTAATGCTTGTCTAAAAAGAGAATCTCAGACACTAAAAGTGATCTGGATGAATCGGAATATGCAGATACACATCCTGTAAATCTATTGTAGACATATAATGCCCTTGCTAAACAAAAAGCAGGATAGTCCTACAGTAACCATCTTGAATGTTGGTATCCTTACATAACGATTCAATATTGATAGATCCGGATCTGGTCTGAAGGAATTGACCTTCTTTGGTACAATGAAGAGATAAAATAAAACCCCAGCCCCTGTTCCAGAACTGGAACTGGCATAATTACTCCAACCAACTCTAGATCTGAAACACATTTCAGAAATGCTGAGCCTTTGCTGTGTTAACTAGGACACGGGAAAGAAAAAAATCTCTTAGCAGGAGGCCTTAACTTGAAGCCAATTCTGTACCTTTCTGAAACAATGTTCTGAAACCAGAGATTGAGAACGGAATTGATCCAAATTTCTTTGAAGAAAACGTAATCTGCCCCATACCAGCTGAGCTGGAATAAGGGCCGCACCTTCATGGGTACTTAGGAGCTGGCTATAGATTTCTATAAGGCTTGGATATATTCCAAACTGGAAATAGTTTCCAAACTGATACCGCTCCTGAGGATGAAGGATCAGGCTTTTGTTCCTTGTTGTGAGGAAAGGAACGAAAAAGAGTATTAGACCTAAATTTACCTTAGATTTTTTATCCTTTGGTAAAAAAGTTCCCTTCCTTCCAGAAATAATTGAGATAATAATTTAATACCCTGGAAAGAAAGGGAAAGCAAAGTTGACTTAGAAGACATATCAGTATTCCAAGTTTAATCCATAAAGCTTTTCTAGCTAAAATAGCTAGAGACATATACCTGACATCAACTCTAATGATATCAAAAGATGGTATCACCAATAAAATTATTAGCATGTTATAGAATAATAATAATGCTATAAAATTATGATCTGTTACTTGTTGCGCTAAAGCTTCTAACCAAAAAGTTGAAGCTGCAGCAACATCCGCTAAAAATATAGCAGGTCTAAGAAGATTACCTGAACATAAGTAAGCTTTTCTTAGAAAGGATTCAATTTTCCTTAAATAAAGTACTATCTGCCGTAGGAACAGTAGTACATTTAGCAGGAGTAGAGACAGCCCCATAACCTTAGGGATTTTGTCCCCAAAAAAACTCTTATCTGTCAGATGGCACAGGATATAATTGCTTAAACGTTTAGAAGGAGTAAAAGAATTACCCAAATTATTCCATTCCCTGGAAATTACTCCAGAAATAGCATCAGGGAAATTAAACACTTCTGGAATAACTACAGGAGATTTAAAAACCTTATTTAAACGTTTAGATTTAGTATCAAGAGGACCAGAATCCTCTATTTCTAATGCAATTAATACTTCTTTAAATAAAGAACGAATAAATTCCATCTTGAACAAATACAAAGATTTATCAGTATCAGAATGATGATGTTCATTTAAAAATTCATCTGAAAAAAGAGAAGTTTTAAAAGACTTTTATGTAAACTAGAAGGAGAAATAACAGACATAGCCTTCTTAATGGATTTAAAAAATAAAATCTCATATGTTTATCAGGAACACTCTGAAAATTAGATGTTGATGGAACAGCAACAGGTAATGTAACAGTACTAAAGGAAATTTTATCTGCATTAATAAGTTTGTCATGACATGCAATACAAACAACAGCTGGAGAAACAGATACCAAAAATTATAGCAGATACACTTAGCTTGGTAGCTCCAGCACTAGACAGCGATTTTCCTGTAGTATCTTCTGACTCAGATGCAACGTGAGACATCTTGCAATATGTAAGACAAAAAAACAACATATAAAGCAAAATTGATCAAATTCCTTAAATGACAGTTTCAGGAATGGGAAAAAATGCCAAAGAACAAGCCTCTAGCAACCAGAAGCAATGAAAAATTAGACTAAAATAATGTGGAGACAAAAGCGACGCCCATATTTTTTAGCGCCAAATCAGACGCCCACATTATTTGGCGCCTAAAATGCTTTTGGCGCCAAAAATGACGCCACATCCGGAACGCCAACATTTTTGGCGCAAAATAACGTCAAAAAAATGATGCAACTTCCGGCGACACGTATGACGCCGGAAACGGAAAAGAATTTTTGCGCCAAAAAAGTCTGCGCCAAAAATGACGCAATAAAATGAAGCATTTTCAGCCCCCGCGAGCCTAACAGCCCACAGGGAAAAAAGAGTCAAATTTTTGAAGGTAAGAAAAAAATGATTAATTCAAATGCATTATCCCAAATATGAAACTGACTGTCTGAAAAATAAGGAAAGTTGAACATTCTGAGTCAAGGCAAATAAATGTTTGAATACATATATTTAGAACTTTATAAACAAAGTGCCCAACCATAGCTTAGAGTGTCACAGAAAATAAGATTTACTTACCCCAGGACACTCATCTACATGTTTGTAGAAAGCCAAACCAGTACTGAAACGAGAATCAGCAGAGGTAATGGTATATATAAGAGTATATCGTCGATCTGAAAAGGGAGGTAAGAGATGAATCTCTACGACCGATAACAGAGAACCTATGAAATAGACCCCGTAGAAGGAGATCACTGCATTCAAATAGGCAATACTCTCCTCACATCCCTCTGACATTCACTGCACGCTGAGAGGAAAACCGGGCTCCAACTTGCTGCGGAGCGCATATCAACGTAGAATCTAGCACAAACTTACTTCACCACCTCCATCGGAGGCAAAGTTTGTAAAACTGAATTGTGGGTGTGGTGAGGGGTGTATTTATAGGCATTTTAAGGTTTGGGAAACTTTGCCCCTCCTGGTAGGAATGTATATCCCATACGTCACTAGCTCATGGACTCTTGCTAATTACATGAAAGAAATATACTTTTCATGGACAGACCTCCTAACAATACCACCCACTAAGTTGCCAGCAGCTCACTTTTCTCCCTACAGCTGCAAATCCCGGCCCTGACATCTTATTATCTTTTCTTATCCTCACTTTCTCTATAACTCACCTCCTTTTATTCTCTTTATTGCACTAAATCCATGCTGAACAGTTCTACCCTTCATGCCATCTTGCCAACCTGAATCTTATTGAGTGCACTTATTGTTATTCTTATGGTTGACACTAGCCTTGCTTATTGATATGCACAAACTTCTGTATAAGTTTTTTAATGTTATTTTTTCTCACTATAAAAATAAATAAATATAAAAAAACAACACATGTTGAAATACATTTACACTTATATTAGGCCATCAAAAAGGCCTATAATGACCCATGACCCATTTTTATAAAGCTCATAAACCCCTATTTGAAGGCTCCTATATAAGTTTAACTTGCCAGGTGATAACTGTGGTCTCTATGCCCTTATAACAAGCCATAAAAAGACCTAGAGTCCCCCAAACCCATTTTTTTTTAAAGCCCCCTTTGAAATCAAGCCCATTTATAAGTTTTAATAACCAGGTGATCAATGTAGTAACAGTGAAAAACTGGCATGAATAAATGTGTTATGGGAGACCCTGTGTGAACATCAAAGTTATATAAATAACCAAATGTCCTTATGTATTTGAAGATAACACCTTCTTCTTTTGACTATGTTTACATATACGTTTAGAATCACATTTATTCAAATTGCAATAAAAATATACATAAAAATATAAAAACATTTTTTTGCACAGTACTCATTTCATGTTATGAACCTAAAGTAAGGGCTTTGATTAAAAAATAAAAATATTTTAATCATAAACAAGATAAAAAGTTAACCTTACCCAGAAACCCCATATTAAAGGGACACTGAACCCCCAAAAATATTTTGCGATTCAGATAGAGCATGCAATTTTAAGCAACTTTCTAATTTGCTCCTATTATCAATTTTTCTTTGTTCTCTTGCTATCTTTATTTGAAAAATAAGGCATCTAAGCTTTTTGTTTGGTTCAGAACTCTGGAAAGCACTATTTTATTGGTGGATGAATTTATCCACCAATCACCAAGAACAACCCAGGTTGTTCACCAAAAATGGGCCAGCATCTAAACTTACATTCTTGCATTTCAAATAAAGATACCAAGAGAATGAATATGATTTGATAATAGGAGTAAATTAGAAATTTGCTTAAAATTTCATGCTCTATCTGAATCACGAAAGAAAAATAAATGGGTTCAGTGTCCCTTTAAGCTTTTTTTTTTTTTAAATAAAAAACAACCACTTACAAGAACTTTAATGGTTAATACCAAACATTTTATTGCAGAACAATTAGCAAAACCAGAGCTAAAGGAGTAGAGACCAATTGATGGCTCATTGTGTTGGTCTTAATATCATATTGTGATAAACCTAAAAAAAATATATATATATATATATAATAGAAATGTCATAAATTTAAATCATATCTAACACTAACAGGTTATCTATAAATCATATAGTAAAAATAAAAATAATGTACTCTAATTAGTGATTAGCTGATATTCCAAAACATTTCAAGTGTTTAACCCCTTAATGACCGGACCATTTTTCAGTTTTCTTACCCTTAATGACAATGGCTATTTTTACATTTCTGCAGTGTTTGTGTTTAGCTGTAATTTTCCTCTTACTCATTTACTGTACCCACACATATTATATACCGTTTTTCTCGCCATTAAATGGACTTTCTAAAGATACCATTTTTTTCATCACATCTTATAATTTAATATAAAAAAATATATAAAATATGAGGAAAAAATGGAAAAAAACACACTTTTTCTAACTTTGACCTCCAAAATCTGTTACACATCTACAACCACCAAAAAACACCCATGCTAAATAGTTTCTAAATTTTGTCCTGAGTTTAGAAATACCCAATGGTTACATGTTGTTTGCTTTTTTTGCAAGTTATAGGGCAATAAGTACAAGTAGAACTTTGCTATTTCCAAACCACTTTTTTTCAAAATTAGCGCTAGTTACATTGGAACACTGATATCTGTCCGGAATCCCTGAATATCCCTTGACATGTATATTTTTTTTTTTAGAAGACAACCCAAAGTATTGATTTATGCCCATTTTGGTATATTTCATGCCACCATTTCACTGCCAAATGCGAGCAAATAAAAAAAATTGTTCACTTTTTCACAAATGTTGTCACAAACTTTAGGTTTCTCACTGAAATTATTTACAAACAGTTTGTGCAATTATGGCACAAATGGTTGTAAATGCTTCTCTGGGATCCCCTTTGTTCAGAAATAGCAGACATATATGGCTTTGGCATTGCTTTTTGGTAATTAGAAGGCCGCTAAATGCAGCTGCGCACCACACGTGTATTATGCCCAGCAGTGAAGGGGTTAATTAGGGAGCTTGTAGGGAGCTTGTAGTGTTAATTTTAGCTTTAGTGTAGTGTAGTAGACAACCCAAAGTATTGATCTAGGCCCATTTTGGTATATTTCATGCCACCATTTCACCGCCAAATGCGAGCAAATAAAAAAAAAAGTGACATTTTTCACAATTTTAGGTTTCTCACTTAAATTATTTACAAACAGCTTGTGCAATTATGGCACAAATGGTTGTAAATGCTTCTCTGGGATCTCCTTTGTTCATAAATAGCAGACATATATGGCTTTGGCGTTGCTTTTTGGCAATTAGGAGGCCGCTAAATGCTGCTGCGCACCACACTTGTATTAAGCCCAGCAGTGAAGGGGTTAATTAGGTAGCTTGTAGAGAGCTTGCAGGGTTAATTTTAGCTTTAGTGTAGAGATTAGCCTCCCACCTGACACATCCCACCCTCTGATCCCTCCCAGACAGCTCTCTTCCCTCCCCCACCCCACAATTGTCCCCGCCATCTTAAGTACTGGCAGAAAGTCTGCCAGTACTAAAATAAAAGGTGTTTTTTTTTTTTTTTTTTAATTATTCAGCTGTGATGGACCCTTGCCTTAACCCCCAACCTCCCTGATCCCCCCCAAACACCTCTCTAACCCTCCCCACCTACCTAATTGCCACCATCTTGGGTACTGGCAGCTGTCTGCCAGTACCCAGTTTTCCCCAAAAAGTAAAGTGTTTTTGCATTTTTTATTTTTTCTGTAGTGTAGCTGCCCCAACACCCCCCCCTTGTTTGATTGAGTTAGCATCATAAGAGGGTTATTGGCCATTGATACTCATACAACATTTTTTTTTTTTTTAGTTCATCAAGGACAACACTTTACACCTGTTCATACAAGCTATATATGGGGGTTACTTTACATTTTGCATTACTGCACTGCGGGTTTGCAGATGAAGGGAATGCCATGAAACAGTTTATATAACAATGCATTTATTTAAAACTTCAGAGTCCTTACCTTTTTTCTAACAGTATTAATGTTTTGGTTTAGTACGTTAGCAGGTTGTCTATGTTTGGTGAGAGATAAGGTTAACAGGGTAATTTATAGAATCCGGTGAACAGGCCAGTCGCACTTAAAGCATATTTGTCACCCCGTGGGGTGCAGCTCTAATGCAGTACTGCAAGAGACCGGGGGAACTGGATTTACACAGTGACTGTGTCACAGACATCTTAGTTGGAGAGGAAACTAGGAAGTCTAACTTAACACAGCAGATGAGTATTGAGGACAGAAGCTGTCCTGCTTTGTTATAAGGGTGTGACTGTGGGAAGAGGTTTGGCCTCTATTTCTCAGTCACACTCAGCTGCCCTAGGCCTAGATTTGGAGTTCGGCGGTAGCCGTCAAAACCAGCGTTAGAGGCTCCTAACGCTGGTTTTGGCCGCCCGCTGGTATTTGGAGTCAGTGATTAAAGGGTCTAACGCTCACTTTTCAGCCGCGACTTTTCCATACCGCAGATCCCCCTACGCCATTTGCGTAGCCTATCTTTTCAATGGGATCTTTCTAACGCTGGTATTTAGAGTCGTTTCTGAAGTGAGCGTTAGAGCTCTAACGACAAGATTCCAGCCGCCTGAAAATAGCAGGAGTTAAGAGCTTTCTGGCTAACGCCGGTTTATAAAGCTCTTAACTACTGTACCCTAAAGTACACTAACACCCATAAACTACCTATGTACCCCTAAACCGAGGTCCCCCCACACCGCCGCCACTCGATTAAAATTTTTAACCCCTAATCTGCCGACCGCCACCTACGTTATACTTATGTACCCCTAATCTGCTGCCCCTAACCCCGCCGACCCCTGTATTACATTTATTAACCCCTAACTTGCCCCCCACAACGTCGCCGCCAGCTACTTAAAATAATTAACCCCTAATCTTCCGACCGCAAATCGCCGCCACCTACGTTATCCCTATGTACCCCTAATCTGCTGCCCTAACATCGCCGACCCCTATATTATATTTATTAACCCCTAATCTGCCCCCCTCAACGTCGCCGACACCTGCCTACACTAATTAACCCCTAATCTGCCGAGCGGACCTGAGCGCTACTATAATAAAGTTATTAACCCCTAATCCGCCTCACTAACCCTATCATAAATAGTATTAACCCCTAATCTGCCCTCCCTAACATCGCCGACACCTAACTTCAATTATTAACCCCTAATCTGCCGACCGGAGCTCACCGCTATTCTAATAAATGTATTAACCCCTAAAGCTAAGTCTAACCCTAACACTAACACCCCCCTAAGTTAAATATAATTTTTATCTAACGAAATAAATTAACTCTTATTAAATAAATTATTCCTATTTAAAGCTAAATACTTACCTGTAAAATAAATCATAATATAGCTACAATATAAATTATAATTATATTATAGCTATTTTAGGATTAATATTTATTTTACAGGCAACTTTGTTATTATTTTAACCAGGTAAAATAGCTATTAAATAGTTAAGAACTATTTAATAGTTACCTAGTTAAAATAATAACAAATTTACCTGTAAAATAAATCCTAACCTAAGATATAATTAAACCTAACACTACCCTATCAATAAAATAATTAAATAAACTACCTACAATTACCTACAATTAACCTAACATTACACTATCAATAAATTAATTAAACACAATTCCTACAAATAAATACAATTAAATAAACTAGCTAAAGTACAAAAAATAAAAAAGAACTAAGTTACAGAAAATAAAAAAATATTTACAAACATAAGAAAAATATTACAACAATTTTAAACTAATTACACCTACTCTAAGCCCCCTAATAAAATAACAAAGCCCCCCAAAATAAAAAATTCCCTACCCTATTCTAAATTAAAAAAGTTACAAGCTCTTTTACCTTACCAGCCCTGAACAGGGCCCTTTGCGGGGCATGCCCCAAGAATTTCAGCTCTTTTGCCTGTAAAAAAAAACATACAATACCCCCCCCACCAACATTACAACCCACCACCCACATACCCCTAACCTAAACCTAAGACTAAGCCCCTGAAGATCTTCCTACCTTATCTTCACCTCACCGGGTATCACCGATCCGTCCTGGCTCCAAGATCTTCATCCAACCCAAGCGGGGGTTGGCGATCCATAATCCGATCCAGAAGAGGCTCCAAAGTCTTCCTCCTATCCGGCAAGAAGAGGACATCCGGACCGGCAAACATCTTCTCCAAGCGGCATCTTCGATCTTCTTCCATCCGGAGCGAAGCGGCAGGATCCTGAAGACCTCCAGCGCGGAACATCCATCCGGACCGACGACTGAACGATGAATGACTGTTCCTTTAAGGGACGTCATCCAAGATGGCGTCCCTCGAATTCCGATTGGCTGATAGGATTCTATCAGCCAATCGGAATTAAGGTAGGAATTTTCTGATTGGCTGATGGAATCAGCCAATCAGAATCTAGTTCAATCCGATTGGCCGATCCAATCAGCCAATCAGATTGAGCTCGCATTCTATTGGCTGATCGGAACAGCCAATAGAATGCGAGCTCAATCTGATTGGCTGATTGGATCAGCCAATCGGATTGAACTTGATTCTGATTGGCTGATTCCATCAGCCAATCAGAAAATTCCTACCTTAATTCCGATTGGCTGATAGAATCCTATCAGCCAATCGGAATTCGAGGGACGCCATCTTGGATGACGTCCCTTAAAGGAACAGTCATTCGTCGTTCAGTCGTCGGTCCGGATGGATGTTCCGCGCTGGAGGTCTTCAGGATCCTGCCGCTTCGCTCCGGATGGAAGAAGATCGAAGATGCCGCTTGGAGAAGATGTTTGCCGGTCTGGATGTCCTCTTCTTGCCGGATAGGAGGAAGACTTTGGAGCCTCTTCTGGACCGGATTATGGATCGCCAACCCCCGCTTGGGTTGGATGAAGATCTTGGAGCCAGGACGGATCGGTGATACCCGGTGAGGTGAAGATAAGGTAGGAAGATCTTCAGGGGCTTAGTGTTAGGTTTATTTAAGGGGGGTTTGGGTTAGATTAGGGGTATGTGGGTGGTGGGTTGTAATGTTGGGGGGGGGGGTATTGTATGTTTTTTTTTACAGGCAAAAGAGCTGAAATTCTTGGGGCATGCCCCGCAAAGGGCCCTGTTCAGGGCTGGTAAGGTAAAAGAGCTTGTAACTTTTTTAATTTAGAATAGGGTAGGGAATTTTTTATTTTGGGGGGCTTTGTTATTTTATTAGGGGGCTTAGAGTAGGTGTAATTAGTTTAAAATTGTTGTAATATTTTTCTTATGTTTGTAAATATTTTTTTATTTTCTGTAACTTAGTTCTTTTTTATTTTTTGTACTTTAGCTAGTTTATTTAATTGTATTTATTTGTAGGAATTGTGTTTAATTAATTTATTGATAGTGTAGTGTTAGATTAATTGTAGGTAATTGTAGGTAGTTTATTTAATTATTTTATTGATAGTGTAGTGTTAGGTTTAATTATATCTTAGGTTAGGATTTATTTTACAGGTAAATTTGTTATTATTTTAACTAGGTAACTATTAAATAGTTCTTAACTATTTAATAGCTATTTTACCTGGTTAAAATAATAACAAAGTTGCCTGTAAAATAAATATTAATCCTAAAATAGCTATAATATAATTATAATTTATATTGTAGCTATATTATGATTTATTTTACAGGTAAGTATTTAGCTTTAAATAGGAATAATTTATTTAATAAGAGTTAATTTATTTCGTTAGATAAAAATTATATTTAACTTAGGGGGGTGTTAGGGTTAGACTTAGCTTTAGGGGTTAATCCATTTATTATAGTAGCGGTGAGCTCCGGTCGGCAGATTAGGGGTTAATAATTGAAGTTAGGTGTCGGCGATGTTAGGGAGGGCAGATTAGGGGTTAATACTATTTATGATAGGGTTAGTGAGGCGGATTAGGGGTTAATAACTTTATTATAGTAGCGCTCAGGTCCGCTCGGCAGATTAGGGGTTAATAAGTGTAGGCAGGTGTCGGCGACGTTGAGGGGGGCAGATTAGGGGTTAATAAATATAATATAGGGGTCGGCAATGTTAGGGCAGCAGATTAGGGGTACATAGGGATAACGTAGGTTGCGGCGGTTTACGGAGCGGCAGATTAGGGGTTAAAAAAAATATGCAGGTGTCAGCGATAGCGGGGGCGGCAGATTAGGGGTTAATAAGTGTAAGGCTAGGGGTGTTTAGACTCGGGGTACATGTTAGAGTGTTAGGTGCAGACGTAGGAAGTGTTTCCCCATAGCAAACAATGGGGCTGCGTTAGGAGCTGAACGCTGCTTTTTTGCAGGTGTTAGGTTTTTTTTCAGCTCAAACAGCCCCATTGTTTCCTATGGGGGAATCGTGCACGAGCACGTTTTTGAGGCCGGCCGCGTCCGTAAGCAACTCTGGTATCGAGAGTTGCATTTGCGGTAAAAATTCTCTACGCTCCTTTTTTGGAGCCTAACGCAGCATTTGTTTGAACTCTCGATACCAGAGTTAATTTTATGGTGCGGCCAGAAAAAAGCCTGCGGAGCGTTAACAGCCCTTTTACCGCCGAACTCCAAATCTAGGCCCAAGTTTGCTTGGTCTGCAGGACAGGCTGGGATAAGTGCTGTTCTTTCATTGAATAGGACTTGCAACACACAGTGATAGGAATGCAAGGAGAGCTGCATATTAGGGCTACCTGGTGACAAGTATATTTTATTTAGCCAATCTGGTTGAATAAAGTACCTGCAAGTGAGTTATGTGATATCCATCTAGAGAAAGAATCATATCAGACTGGTACCTCTTAGGGATTATATACCATGTACATGAAGCTGGAGTGCATTACATGGGGTAAATTATCTGCTCTCTAAGGTCAAGCTTTGGCAGCAAAGGATTGGTTGCCTAGGTTAAAGACCATTTGGATGAGGTAGAGAGGATTAATTAGAAAAGTGCAGCTGAGGGGCAAGCCAAGATTAATTGGAAACAGTGAAAGGCTTAAAGGGACAGTAAACACTAAAATCCATATTGTTTAAAAATATAGATCATCCCTTTATTTACCATTCCCCAGTTTTGCATAACCAACACTGTTATAGAAATATACTTTTTACCTCTGTAATTACCTTGTATCTAAGCTTCTGCTGACTACCTCCTTATCTCAGATCTTTTGACAGACTTAATTAATGCTGACTCTTAAATAAGTTCATGTGCATGAGCACAGTGTTATCTATATGAAACACATGAACTAACACCCTCTAGCTGTGAACTAAGAATAACAAGAGTACAAAGCAAATTGGATGACAAAAGTAAATTTGAAAGTTGTTTAAAATTGCATGCCCTATGTGAATCATGAAAGTTTAATTTGGACTTTACTATCGCTTTAAAGGTAAGTTGTGCAATATTGGTCAATTAATAACAAATTATGTTGCTTATGGTAATATAGCACACAAGATAAAAAGAAGTAGTGAAACCAAAATCAATTTTTTTGTATATATAATCAAATATCAAAATGTATTAATTCATTAATTTTAAAGTGCACATATAGTATAAAAAGTATATTTCCACACAATTTAAAATGTGCAGCAAGCAACCAAATATGTCTCTTGCCTCATACAATAATACATAAATGCTGCACTACTTCTTTAAGAAACTTTCAAAGGCATAGCTCAGTTCCATGTTGTTATTTGTCCATTATGTTAGACAGTCCTGTCTGTAATAAACTATGGCAGAGATTACAAGTTGTGCATTATAGCCATAGCGTACACACCACTCAAAATTGGTCTGTGCCGCTATTTCTATACCGCCGGTATTACAAGTCACCCTAAAACTTTATTTTGTCGGGTGGTATGGTGCGGTAAGCCCCATACCAGACAAAAAAAAGTTTAGACTTTGCATGCTTGTACACGTTTTCCCCCATAGAGATCAATGGAGAAAAAATGTTGGAAAAAAATACCTAATACCTGCGATTGCGAAATGGCGATCAAATTAATGCATTCCCCATTGAAGTCTATGGAAAAAAGAAAGTTGTTTAAAAACCTAACACCGTAACATAAACCCCTAATCTAATAACCCCTAAACTGCCGTCCCCACATTGCCAACACTAAATAAAGATATTAACCCCTGAACTGCTGCCCCCACACACATTGCCAACACTAAATAAAGATAGTAACTCCTAAACCTCCATCCCCCACATCCAGGGGTCAAGTCCTACAAAAAAATTGTGGGAACTTACCAAGACTTCCACCACCCAACACTGTATGTATATATATTTTTTAAAAAAAATATTTATTTATTTGTCGCTGCCAAAAAAAAAAGAAAAAGATTCATACAATTTAACCATGTTACAAAGTAAAGACAACACACCGGGTGGATACATAATATGTCTTTGACATCACAAGACAGAATTACAAAAAATAATATACAACATGCGAAAATGACATAAAGTATGAACATCACACATCAATTTTATCATCTTGCCGTGGAAATATTATGCCAAAGATTATATCATCTTTTTGGTCTTGCCAGCTTTTTTATACACAAAGATTAGAAGAAAAGAAAAGAAAGAGAAGAAAAAAAAATAAAAAATATAAGATTGGCTCTCTGGGCACTCCCACTCCTGTTCTCCACCCTACCCCACTGACTTTCCCCTGCGGCACCAACTTATCAAACATAGCCCAATCCTTACCATGCTTCTCGTAATCATTATAATAAGTCTACCTATAGCTCGTGATCCACTCAGACGGGAAGTCACCTATTAATACCAGCTCATAGAAACATTCAGAACTTAAGAATGGGTATAATATTGTCTTTTGTAAATCTTCCGAATATGTCTTGATTATAGGTAACCAACCCACTAAAATCCTTTTAATTTCTCGTTCATTTGCCTCTCTAAGATGGAAAGACTCAAAAATTATCTGCATCTGGATCGATTTGATAAACACTGAGAAGCCCGGCATTTTTTTGGTCTTCCAGTTTTTTAATATTAATTGTCTAACCGATAATATAATTGTATTTAAAGTCTTTCTTTGTAAAACTGCTCCTAGACTGGAGCAATCAGAAAGAAACAATGTTTCTTCCACATCGAGATGAATATTGATTTGATAAAGTCTATTAATCCAAAAAACAACCTTCTTCCAGAATTGTACAACTCTGGGACACTGCCAGAACATGTGCAGTATGTCTGCGTTCTTTAGAGCACATTTTGGACAAGAGGAATCCTGACCAGTATACATTTTAGCCATTTTAGCTGGAGTACAATAAAAATTATTGATAAGTTTCATATGGCTTTCTTTCCAGCTTATTGGAATGCAACATTTATTTAATGTTTTAAAGCTGTCTCTTAATATGTCATGATCTATATCTGGGATCAGAGATCTCCATTTTGCACTCAGTTTTTCCATAAAGGAATCACTTTGTTTAGCAAGCATAATGCTATATATAGTAGTGAGATTGAAGGAGCTTTGACCCGTGCAATCTCCAACCATGCAGCCGTCCCACTGCCATTCCATCCCCTAGATGTTATAAAATGATGCACTTGCCAATAAGCGTATAAGCTATTGCTTGATAGGTCAAACTGGGATTTTAGATCATCAAAGGATATAATTTGACGCTCCTCTGTAAAGAATTGGCCTACTAATTTAAGATCTTTATTATACCACTCTCTAAATGTCCTCTGATAATTTCCAGGAAGAAATTCAGGATTGCCTATTAAGGGTAGATATTCTGAATACGAATAATCTACGCTTATTAGTGTGCAAAGTTTTTGCCAGACGAGAATTCTATTTTGCAAGGATATTAAACTCTTTATATTGTTAGGGATTTCTTTAGATTGAGTATGCAATAAGGCTTTAAGTGAAAAAGGAGCCACTAGAGCATTCTCAATTTCTAGAGTTGAAAACCAGCTTGTTTCTATAAGCCAGTCCAGCGCAATTTTGCTCAAAGCTGCAAGGTTATAAAATCTTATATTGGGTAGGGCTAGACTGGCAACTTCACGTGGTTGCATTAACTTTTCTAATGCGATACGCGGTTTCTTATTATGCCACATAAATTTGGAAAAGCTAGAGTTCAATTTCTGTATGTCTGTTTTATTTAAAATTAAAGGTAGGTTCTGTAATGGAAAAAGAAGCCGGGGGAAAATAATTGTCTTGATAAGATTTGCTCTAGCAGATATTGAAAGCGAAAATACTGCCAAAAGTTTTAAGTCAGAATAGATTTTCTGTAATAAAGTATAGAAATTTAGTGCATACCATTTTGAAGGGTTTCTATGGAGATAGATTCCAAGATATCTGAGAGACTCCACCTCTCTAAACTCTAGGTTAACTGACACATGATTTGTTTTTTGAATCCACATTAACTCACTTTTATTATAATTTACTTTGTATCCAGAAAAAGAGCTAAAAAAATTCAGACACTCTATCACTATAGGGATAGCCCTATGTGTGTTATATAGGCAGATTAAGATATCATCTGCATATAAAAAGGTTTTAAGAACAGTTTTACCGATAGTGATCCCTTCTACTATGTCCCTTAACCTTATAGCCCACGGTTCCAATGCTAAGTTAAAAAGCAAGGGGGACAACAGACAACCTTGCCTTGTACCCTTTTTCAATCTAATCCCTGGAGTTAAATTATTGTTGATCAACAAGTAAGAAATTGGGAACTTATAGATATTGCGGATAAACCGTATGAAATGATCTTTAAACCCAAATTTTCCAAGAGCCTCAAATAGATATTCCCATTCTATGGAGTCAAATGCTTTGACCGCATCTAGTGTTAAAAGGGCACTGTCGTGTTTAAATTGTTTAAATTGTCTACCCGTCTTTTCACATAGGTTCCACATGTAGTCTAATAAAGTTATAACTTTTCGCATATTTTTAGATGCATTTCTTGAGACCATAAACCCCGTCTGATCTGGGTGTATAATTTTATCAAGACAGGACATTAATATAGATGCTATGATAGAAGACAATATTTTATAATCCGCATTGAGTACGAAAATTGGTCTGTATGAAGCTGGATCCTCCGCATTTTTATCCTTTTTAAGAATTAGAGATATATTGGCGGCCGCAAAATATTCTGAAGGTGGTTTACTATTCATAAAATAACTATTAAATAATTTATCTAGAGTGGGTTTAATCTCTTCTGCCAATATTTTATAGAATTCTACGGGTAGACAATCAGGCCCTGCGGCTTTATTTAACTTAGCTTTTTCAATTGCTTCGCTTATCTCTTTCACTGATATAGGGGCATTAAGTTTCTCCAGAAGATCCTGTGAGACTCTAGGGATTTCTATTTGCGACCAGAATTTTTCTCGGTTTTGAAGGTTGTTACTACTCTTTATATATAATTTTTGATAATACTCAAATAATACTTTACTGATATCTGACACTTCCGTATATCTCTTGTCCTGATCTCTGATTGCTAAAATGTAATTCTTCTTTTTTCTGCCTTTAACTATTTTAGCGAGGAATTTAGCAGAATAACCATAGTGTCCCTTAAAACGCAGGTTTAATTTAATCTCTTCTTCCAAAGATTTCTGTTTAAGGAAAATATCCCTTTCCTGTCTAGCCCTAGAATACCTCTCCCAATGAACACTGGTTGAATCCCCAAGATATTTCTTGTAACTATTTCTAACTTGCTTAACCAGTTGACTTTCTCTCATATTATCTTTACGCTTTTTTTTACACATATAAGCCTTTATTTCTCCTCTTAAATATGCTTTAGAAGCTTCCCAGAAAATTTCAATTTTTGGATAATATGCAATGTTGAGAGTGCGATAATCTTTCCATTTTTGTTTTAACCATAAAGTGAATCTGATATTTTTATACAAATAACGCGGGAAGACAATGGTAAAATTCTCTTTTACCTGATTCACTAAAGATTGAAATGACAGTGAAACAACCGCATGGTCGGAGATCACTATGTCCTCTATTGTAGCCTTCATTTTTTGCAACGAAAGAGATTCGGCAACTAAAATGAAATCTATTCTAGAAAATGTCCTGTGCTTTTTAGATTCGCAAGTATATAGACACTGGTCTGGATTCTGGAGTCTCCATACATCAATAATTTTTAACTGATAACATAATTTTTTCATAAATTTAGCTTGTTTATTATATACTGCTATATTTTTTTTGAGCGTCTATCCAGCTCAGGACACAATGAAAGATTAAAATCACCCCCTATCACAAAATTGTCTGATACAAATGGTAGCAGTTTACCCTTTAACTTTTCCCAAAAAGGTTTAGAAAAAACATTTGGCGCATAAACGTTACAAAAAACGAATTTTATCCCCTTTTCTAGTATTTATAATATGATATATCTAGTCTCCGGATCTAATTCTATCTGTATTATCTGATAGGTTAGATTTTTATTTAAAAGAATTGCAACCCCCAATCTCTGTCTACTACACGGTGTGGCAATTACTTCACCTATCCACCTAGATCTCAATTTGGGCATCTCATTCTCCTTTAAATAGGTTTCTTGTAAAAACACTACACTGGGTTCCTGTGAACCTAATGTCTTAATTATTAATTTACGCTTCATTGGATTAGTAATGCCCCCCACATTCCAGGAGAGAATCTTAAAATTTTCCGTTAAATCAACCATAATATAAAATAAAATAACACGAGCTTTTAACTATGATACTTAAAATTGTAGCAGAGTGATATAATTTTATCCATCATTTGGATCAGTTACCAGGAGAGAGCCTGAATAGGTATAATTCACTAATCCATGTACATCTATCCGTGGTGTGGGAAAAAGATTGGGATAGAGAGCAGAGAGCGGAGACATCGGGGGGAGACACAAAAAAAAAAAAAAAAAAAAAAGGAATACTTATCCATATACAACATAGCCATAACCTTGAATATATAATTAAATCTATGCTCTGAGAGTTACAATCTCCCTTGGTTAACATATGGAATCAATATATTCTCTTGCTTTAGAGGGCTCAGTAAAGACCAACTTTTTCCCATTGTCTTCCACTATAATCTTAGCGGGGTATATCAGGCGTGCTTTCAAACCCTTGTTTATCATACTCGTACACATGGGAGACATAGCTTTCCTTTTTAGGACAGTCTCATTAGAAAAGTCTTGGAATAACATAACTTTTTTTATTGTTAATAGTAAAAGTATCAAATTTCCTATACAGCCTCAAAATTTCCAGTTTGTCTTGAAACTTAAGCAGCTTAAATATACATGTTCTATTCCTTACTAAGCCATTTTCAGAGATTTTTTTTGGTCCTATTCTATGTGCCCTTTCAATAGATAGAGGTAAAGCGTGTGGAGGAAACCCTAGGGCTTGAGGCAACGTTAGGGAAGTAAATTCAATCAAGTTTTCATAATCTGCAGTTTCAGGTATACCTAAAATTCTAATATCATTATGCCTGGAGCGATCCTCTTGATCCTCCAGACGGACTTCCATATTCTGAATTATGGACTGTTGTTTTATTAGCATATTTTCTTGCTTATTAACCATATCCTCCAGAACAGATATCCTATCGTCTGCTTCTGCTATCCTGGTGGCAAATTGTTTAACTTCCTGATTAAGAGTATTAAGTTCATTAGATATACCATGCAGCTCCTTCTTAATTATGTCAAACTGCGGTGAAAAAAGATTACTCATCTGTACCAGTAATGTCTGATTATCAGTTGATAAAGATAACGTTTCACAAGAGTCAAAACTCAGATCAGCCCCCTTATTATTTTTCTTTTCCCTGGATTTGGCAGGCATTTTAGAAAGGTGTTGTGTGCAATATTTTTCCATGTGAAATTAAAAAAAACAGAGATAACCAAAACGTGTAAAGTAACGTGTTATAATAGAATAAAAACCAACAGAAGAAAAGCAAAAAAAAAAAGAAAAAAAAAAAAAAAGACGTGAATTATATGGAATCAAGACTATGGGGTTGATCCGATAAAAATCGTCGCCCGCAAAAGCTGGCGACGCCAATATTTACGCTGGTTTGGTATCACATAAACGGCGTAACCTAGAAGTTACGCCCGTATATTTCTGCCGTTGCCCGTAGTTTTTTGGGCCATAGGCAGGTATACCAAACCAGCGCAGTTTGATATCCAATATGCAGCGTAAGGATTTACGTGGCGAAAATGGAGAAATCTTACTCCATTTTCACCTCGCCACAAAAAGCAGCCGTAAGAAGCCTTACGCTGACTATTGGAGCCCCGTAACTCCCTAAACTAGCTAGAAAATAAACCTAACACAACGCATGCGCAATGTCTATCTACCTGTCACCCGCGATCTGCTAAATAAAACCTAACACCTAACGCATGCGCAATGTCTATCTACCTGTCAACCGCGATCCCCCCCCCGAAATCCCTAATAAAGTTATTAACCCCTAAACCGCCACTCCCGGACCCCGCCGCCATCTACATAAACTAACCCCCTACTGTGAGCCCCTAAAACCGCCGCCATCTACCTTATCTATCCCCTAATCTGACCCCTTACACCGCCACCACCTATATAAAAATTATTAACCCCTAATCTAATCCCCCTATACCGCTACCAGCTATATTAATATTATTAACCCCTAATGTAAGCCCCTTACACCGCCGCCATTTCTATTAAAATTATTAACCCCTAATTTAATCTACCTACCCCGCCACAAGTTATATTATCTATATTAACCCTAAGTATATTATAGTTAATATAGTTATTACATTATATATATTAACTATATTAACCCTAATTATATTAGGGTTAATATAGTTAATATAGTTACTATAGTATTTATATTAACTATATTAACTCTATCTAACCCTAACACCCCTAACTAAATTTATATTAAATTAAACTAATTCATATTATAAACTAAAATATTCCTATTTAAATCTAAATACTTACCTATAAAATAAACTCTAAGATAGCTACAATGTAATTAATAATTACATTGTAGCTATGTTAGGGTTAATATTTATTTTACAGGTAAATTGTTAATTATTTTAACTAAGTATAATAGCTATTAAATAGTTATTAACTATTTAATATCTACCTAGTTAAAATAATTACCCAATTACCTGTAAAATAAATCCTAACCTAAGTTACAAATACACCTACACTATCAATAAATTAAATAAACTACAAATATCTATCTAAAAATACAATTAAATTAACTAAACTAAATTACAAAAACAAACAAACACTAAATTACAAAAAATAAAAAAAAAGATTACAAGATTTTTAAGCTAATTACACCTATTATAAGCCCCCTAATAAAATAATAAAGCCCCCCAAAATAAAAACAATTCCCTGCCCTATTCTAAATTAAAAAAAGTTCAAAGCTCTTTACCTTACCAGCCCTTAAAAGGGCCTTTTGTGGGGCATGCCCCAAAGAATTCAGCTCTTTTGCATTTAAAAACATACACAATACCCCCCCCCATTACAACCCACCACCCACATACCCCTATTCTAAACCCACCCAAACCCCCCTTAAAAAAGCCTAACACTACCCCCCTGAAGATCTCCCTACCTTGTCTTCACCACACCGGGCCGAACTCCTCATCCGATCCGGGCGATGTCTTGCTCCAAGCGGCAAAGAAGAATTCTTCCTCCGGCGATGTCTTCCTCCAAGCGGAAAAGAAGAATTCTTCCACCTGGCGACGTCTTCCTCCAAGCGGCAGCAAAGTCTTCTTCCTTCCGGCAGCATCTTCCATGAAGCGGCATCTTCAATCTTCTTTCTTCGCTCCGCCACCGCGGAGCATCCATCCCGGCCGACGACTGAACGACGAGTGAGGTACCTTTAAATGACGTCATCCAAGATGGCGTCCGCCGAATTCCGATTGGCTAATAGGATTCTATCAGCCAATCGGAATTAAGTTAGAAAAATCTGATTGGCTGATTGAATCAGCCAATCAGATTTTTCTACCTTAATTCCGATTGGCTGATAGAATCCTATCAGCCAATCGGAATTCGACGGACGCCATCTTGGATGACGTCATTTAAAGGAACCTCATTCGTCGGGAAGTCGTCGTGCCGGAAGGATGCTCCGCGGCAGAGGAGCGAAGTAAGAAGATTGAAGATGCCGATTTGCTTGAAGACGTCGCCGATGGAAGAAGACTCTCTGCCGCTTGCTTCAAGACATCGCCCGGATGGAAGAAGACTTCACTGCCGCTTGCTGGAACACATCGCCCGGATCGGATCAGGAGTTCTGCCCGGCGGGGTGAATACAAGGTAGGGAGATCTTCAGGGGGGTAGTGTTATGTTTATTTAAGGGGGGTTTGGGTTAGATTAGGGGTATGTGGGCGGTGGGTTGTAATGTTGGGGGGTGGTATTGTGTGTTTTTTTTGCAGGCAAAAGAGCAGTTTTCTTTGGGGCATGCCCCCACAAAAGGCCCTTTTAAGGGCTGGTAAGGTAAAAGAACTTTGAACTTGTTTTAATTTAGAATAGGGTAGGGAATTTTTTTTATTTTGGGGGGCTTTATTATTTTATTAGGGGGCTTAGAATAGGTGTAATTAGCTTAAAAATCTTGTAATCTTTTTTTTTTATTTTTTGTAATTTAGTGTTTGTTTGTTTTTTGTAATTTAGTTTAGTTTATTTAATTGTATTTTTAGATAGATATTTGTAGTTTATTTAATTTATTGATAGTGTAGGTGTATTTGTAACTTAGGTTAGGATTTATTTTACAGGTAATTTGGGTAATTATTTTAACTAGGTAGCTATTAAATAGTTAATAACTATTTAATAGCTATTATACCTAATTAAAATAATTAACAATTTACCTGTAAAATAAATATAAACCCTAACATAGCTATAATATAATTATTAATTACATTGTAGCTATCTTAGGGTTTATTTTATAGGTAAGTATTTAGATTTAAATAGGAATATTTTAATTAATAATATTAATATTAGATTTATTTTAATAAGAGTTTAGTTAGGATATTAGAGTTAGATAGGGTTATTATACTTAATAAATATATAATATAATAACGATATTAACTATATTAACCCTAGTATAATTAGGGTTAATATAGTTAATATATAATATAATAACTATATTAACTATATTTTTCTTCCCTAAATACAGCAAAGTGTAAAATAATGCATTTAGGGAAGAAAAATCCAAATGTTAATTACAGACTCAATGACACTTTACTGACTGTTACAGACGAGGAACAGGACTTGGGAATTATTATTTCAGATGATTTTAAACTTAGTAAACAATGTAGTAATGCAGCGAGTAAGGCTAGCAGAATGCTTGGATGTATTGGTAGAGGTATTTGCAGCAGAAATAGTAAGGTTCTTATGCCACTTTATAGATCATTAGTTAGGCCTCATCTTGAGTATTGTGTGCAGTTCTGGAGACCATATCTTCAGAAGGATATTAACAAACTTGAATCTGTGCAAAGGAGGGCTACCAAAATGGTACATGGTCTAAAAAATAAAACTTACCAGGATAGGCTCAATGACCTAAATATGTATAGCTTAGAGGAGAGAAGGGAAAGAGGTGATATGATAGCAACTTTCAAGTACATTAAAGGGTTTAGTAAAACTGAGGCTGTGGGTATTTTACATAAAATGGAAAATTCAAGAACAAGGGGTCATGAGCTCAAGCTAAAGGGTAAATTCAAGAACAAGGGGTCATGAGCTCAAGCTAAAGGGTAGTAGATTCAGAAGTAATTTGAGGAAGCACTTCTTTACAGAAAGAGTGATTGATTTATGGAATAAACTTCCTCAAGAGGTAGTAGCAACAAACACTGTGGGGGACTTTAAAAATGCATGGGACAAGCATAGGGCTATCCTACGAACTAGATAAGTTTATACTGTTAGGTAAGGTCGGGCAGACTTGCTGGGCCTATGGCTCTTATCTGCCGTCAATATCTATGTTTCTATGTTTCTATATTAACCCTAATATAATTAGGGTTAATATAGTTAATATAGCTGGCGGTGGTGTAGGGGGATTAGATTAGGGGTTAATACATTTATTATAGGTGGCCACGGTGTAGGGGGATGTAGATTGTAGGCAAAAGAGCAGTTTACTTTGTGACAAAGCCCCGCCAAAAGCCCTTTTAATGGCTGGCAAAAGAGCTGTTACTTTGGGGCATGCCCCGCAAAAAGCCCTTTTAAGGGCTGGCAAAAGAGCTGTTACTTTGGGGCAATGCCACGCAAAAAGCCCTTTTCAGGGCTATTTGTAGGGTTAGACTTAGGTTTAGTGGTAGGGATTGTTTAGTATTTTAGGGGTTAAATAATTTAATATAGCTGGCGGCGGGGTAGGGGGATTAGATTAGGGGTTAATAATTTTAAAAGAGCGGCGGGGTAGGGGCTCACTTTAGGGGGTAGGTAAGGTAGATGGCGGCGGTGTTAGGGGCTCACTTTAGGGGGTTATAGATTTAATATAGCTGGCGAGGGTTTAGGGGTTAATAACTTTATTAGGTAGCGTCAGGCTCCGGGAGCGGCGATTTAGGGGTTAATACATATTTTATTGTTAGGCTAGTGAGGGGGGATAGCGGATAGAGGGTTAGACGTGTTAGGGAGGCATGTTAGACAGTGCGGGTGATTTAGACTTTAGTCAGGTTTTGTAGGCGCCGGCAGTTTCTAACGTGGCGCAAGTCACTGGCGACGCCAGAAATTTGTACTTGCGCAGATTTCTGGACATCGCTGGTTTATCAGACTTACGGCACCTTAGCATCTGACGGCGACATATATGGGATAGCTCAAGTTGCAAGCTGAAACTGCGGGCGACGCGGGTTCCCTCGATTGCGCCGCAAACTACGATCTATATCGGATCGCGCCCCCTGTGTGTCCAGCAGATTACTTCTGCTTACTAAGTGAACAAACTAATGTAGACAACGGGGAATGTGTAATTAAAGTGATGGATATTGTGAAATTGGTGTAGAGGTGTAGACTTACTAACTGATCAATCAGCTAGCGACTATTGCTATTTAAAATGTTCCCCTTTTTTCTTTGTTTTTTTTCCCCTTTTTCCCTCCTTTTAAGGGATTAGTGTTAAATTAATAGTGAGAACTCAGAATTGAATCTGAATCGTGCTGATAATGCCTGCACAATGAAAAATACCATAAGAGCGAATCAGCATAATATACATATCAAACAGCGGAATGAGCAATATATCACTTCAACTACTAAGACTAATGAATGCTGGTAAGGGGTAAAAAATAAAAAGAGAAGAAAGACAAATAGCACCCAAAAAACATTCAAAAGAACCAAACAGAAAACTAGGGCAAAGCAATGTAGAGTTATACCCTTGTGGACATATATCTACTGGTTGGCAGTTCTATTGAATTGTGTCCCCTTAAAAAGAGACACATCCCTGTGAACATTGGAAACACATAAAAAAATTAGGGATAATCCTGATGCCACACTGGGAAGCAAACCAGTTGTATATTCCAGTCCCCAGCTTCTTTTTTTTTTTTTTTTTCCTTAACTCAGTTCAAATACTATTTCAAATATCATGTTGAGTTAAGATAAAAAAGGTTTTCCTTCCCTCCTCTAGGCTCTTTCAGAAAAACAAATCAGCCAGATAGGAAAGTTTAAAGAGGAGTCCGTGAGGAAGAATTATTTTGTCCTTCTCTAATTTTTTTTTTCCCCCGGATTCTTTTCTCTTTCTTTCAGACTTTTGCTCCGTCTCTCCCCGTGTCCTTAGTTATAACAAGCAAACTGTGTGCAAACTTTGGCCGCACTAAGTAGGGGGGAAGACCCAGGGGATAACTCTCAGCAATATTCATATAGCTCAGTTCCACTTAGTAAAATAAGACATGCTAGTGCAAAGGGGAGATCGCCTGTGCCGTGTGAGGGTGTATTGTCTCATACGATACCTATACCAAGCTCCGGTGTGGTTTCTGTTGTGCCAAAGTCCTTCAGCTATTTGGTATCTCTGCAGGAGTAACGCCTCTGGAGCGCTGAGTTGCGTCTGCCCGCAGTCAATGAAAAGCCGGTACGGACCCAAAAGAAGTCCAGCCCGGAAGGGGTGGCACACACGGATCCCTCCGCATCCGTGCCTCCCCGATCCGCCGGTTGCTGCTCTGGTCCCAGTATCGCTGACCTGTTACGCCCTACCAGGAGGGAACAGGATTCCTTTTTCCTGAGGTGTCTGAACGTTCTCCCAGAGGTAAGTTCAGATAGAGGCAGGTATCGCAAAAGTACCCTTGGCTGGCTGGCGTGCCTTTTCTCCTTTCAGGCGATCCCCAGTCTATGTCCCTTGCACGGGCAGTAGCGTATCTGCTTACTGACTTCGGCTGAGGTCTGGGATAGATCCCCCAGAATAGTGCCTACAAGCTGCTGTTAGGTACAGCCAAAAGGCGGTCTCACTCGTGGATAGCGTTCTTTCCACCCTCAGTGAACGCTGAAGTTGGAGTAGCGTGTCGTGAGAGCTCCACTTCCGCCGGAAGTCCCTCCCCCACACTGTATTTATATGTATATAATCTACATGTTGGTTAATCAGAGCAAATTAAAACCAATGAAGGGTTTAATGGTTGCCTTTGGGCCTGAGAATCCTCCTTTGTCATAGAGTCTTACCCACTTTAGTTGCAATAGTCCTATTTCTGCTGAGGGGAGCTAAATAACCCCAGAGTAAGCCACACAGAAATGTAAGCACCATGTGTTACACACATTGGCCTCGCTTCCATTGAGTCGTAATTCAGTTTGCGTGCACTCGCAAACCGTTAAATATGCTGTCGAAAGCAATAGCGTTTAACGACTGTTTCCAATGGCGCGTTATACCTCAATATCGGCTGCCGGACTTCGGCTGCCGAAAAGATTTTCGCGTCCCATAGAAAGTAATAGAAGCCGTTAATCGATAAATTATACCAGGTTTCCATTGAAAGCGCTAACCGTTAATACATTGTCGGAGGCTGTCGATACATTGAGATATATTACCCCCAGCTCAACTAGGTGTAAAAGAGGAAAATTGTGCTTTTTGAGACCTATTTTCTATTGAAATTATAAAACTTGCAAATAATGCAAGTGTTTTAATGTAGAAATAAATTGTTATAAGTAATATTTATTGTTGTCTCATGTATAGAAATAGTTGAACTTATATTCTAATAGAAATATCAGTATATATTTAAATATAATAATATATGCAAGAACATATCTACAGAATGCAAACTAGACCTATGCCTAGGGCAGCAAGAAATATTACTTATATTTATGAAGTGTTAAATATAATTATATTAGAAAAAAGTATTTGATTATTAAAAATATGGATAAGTGTTTTTTTATTTTTCTTGAGAGGCGATCACAGGTAAGAAGCACGGACGTTAAACGTTAATTCTATAGCGTAAGGTCGGGTTACCTTAGCAACTAATTGATTTTCAAGAAATCCGACGTCAGATGGAAGCGTTAACACAACGTTAACTTACAGCTACACGAAAAGAGCGACTGCGCGCAACACGCTAATCTTTTCAATGGAAACCTGGTACTAAAATGCAGCCGTAAATTACTTTTAGCTGTCGGCCGCTTCGGTAGCTTACGGCTCCATTTTTAACGACTCAATGGAAGCGAGGCCATTGTGGGGTAATGACACAGCAGGACCGCTGACAGTCTTACATTTAGTGTATTGTAGGAAGTGGTACTGCCCATTACTAGAGAATCTCACTATCCCTCTAACTAAACTGTGCTCCAACTCCTCTCACCAGCAGCAGTAGTGTTTACTGAAGTGTTTATTTTCTCTGTCCCGAGGGAAAAACAGTGCAGGAACTCCACTCCCATGCGTTCCCACTCGACTTGACCCCTGCCCACATTGCCAACACGAAAACAGAATTTATGCTTACCTGATAAATTACTTTCTCCAACGGTGTGTCCGGTCCACGGCGTCATCCATAACTTGTGGGAATATTCTCTTCCCCAACAGGAAATGGCAAAGAGCACAGCAAAAGCTGTCCATATAGTCCCTCCCAGGCTCCGCCCCCCCAGTCATTCGACCGACGGATAGGAGAAAAAAAGGAGAAACTATAGGGTGCCGTGGTGACTGTAGTGTATAAAGAAAGACATTTTTCAAACCTGATTAAAAAAGCAGGGCGGGCCGTGGACCGGACACACCGTTGGAGAAAGTAATTTATCAGGTAAGCATAAATTCTGTTTTCTCCAACATTGGTGTGTCCGGTCCACGGCGTCATCCATAACTTGTGGGAACCAATACCAAAGCTTTAGGACACGGATGAAGGGAGGGAGCAAATCAGGTTACCTAAACAGAAGGCACCACGGCTTGCAAAACCTTTCTCCCAAAAATAGCCTCCGAAGAAGCAAAAGTATCAAATTTGTAGAATTTGGCAAAAGTGTGCAGAGAAGACCAAGTCGCTGCCTTACATATCTGATCAACATAAGCCTCGTTCTTGAAGGCCCATGTGGAAGCCACAGCCCTAGTCGAGTGAGCTGTGATTCATTCAGGAGGCTGCCGTCCGGCAGTCTCGTAAGCCAATCGGATGATGCTTTTCAGCCAGAAGGAAAGAGAGGTAGCAGTAGCTTTTTGACCTCTCCTCTTACCAGAATAAATGACAAACAGAGAAGAAGTTTGTCTGAAATCTTTTGTTGCTTCTAAATAGAACTTTAAAGCACGGACTACATCTAAATTGTGTAACAAACGTTCCTTCTTTGAAACTGGATTCGGACCACATACTCTTCACCATCTCCGTGGAGATGCTACTTGTTCAGAGCGGCAAAGAGAATGACTGGGGGGGCGGAGCCTGGGAGGGACTATATGGACAGCTTTTGCTGTGCTCTTTGCCATTTCCTGTTGGGGAAGAGAATTTTCCCACAAGTTATGGATGACGCAGTGGACCGGACACACCAATGTTGGAGAAATAAAGCTATTCCCTAAACAGTCGCCCCCCTCATCACCAACACTGAATAAAGCTATTAACCTCTAAACCGCCAATCTCCCACATCACAACTCCATAAATAAACATATTAACCCCAAAACTGCTGGCCCTCCCACAGCGTGACAAACTAAATTAAACTATTAACCCCTAAACTTAACACCCTCTAACTTTACAATATAACTACCTTAAAATAAATAAAAACTTACCTGTGAAATAAAACAAAACATAAGATTAAACTATAAATAATACTGTTTTTTTAAAAAAATGCCAAAATTAAAAAATCCTAACACTACAAAAAAAAAAAATAACATTACAAAAATCAACTCTAAAATTAAAGGAAAAAAAAAAACAGAATCTAACATTACAGAAAATAACAAACTAAATAATCCAAAATAAAAGATATTCCTAAACCCAGTTTAAAATAAAAAAGCCACCCCAAAAAAACAAAACCCCTAATCTATAAATAAACTACCAATAGCCCTTAAAATGTCCTTTTGTAGGGCATTGCCCTAAGTTTAACAGCTCTTTTACCAAAAAAACTACAAAGTCCCACTAACATTACAACCCCCACCCGCAAAATAAAAAATCCTAACTAAAAAAAAAAATAATTTACCCATTGCCATGCAAATGGCATTTGTATGAGCATTGCCCTTAAAAGGTCATTCTGTTCTTTTAGTGCCAATTAAATTTTAAAAAAATCTAATCTACAAAAAAAGCAACCCCAAAAATTTTAAAAAATCCTATCACTAACCCCAAAATTGGTATTTACCATTCCTGAAGAGCAGCGCTCCATCTGCATCCAGCGCAGAATCATCTTCAATCATCAACCTGGCGGAGGCGGATCGGCGGCACGGTCATCTGACATGGAGCCTCCTCTTCATGTGATCGTCCGCTGCACACTTAAGATTGAGTGTGAGGTACCCATTTTATATTGGGGTCCCTTGCATTTCTATTGGCTGAAAATTTCAAAACAGCCAATAGGATGATAGCTGCTTGCATCCTATTGGCTAATCAGATCATAATGGGGTGTACTGGTGGATGACAGGCACTATTATGCAACTTTGGAATAATGTAGAAATTCCGGAAACATAAACTTTAATTCTTTATAGGTATTTAGACCATCAGCTTTGGCATCATTTAACATTCTGAACAGTTCTGATTGAGCATGTCTAATCAGATCATACTGTAGTTTTTTATATTGTTCCTCATCATCCAGTTGCCACTTTATTTCATTAACATAATGTTTCTCATCCATCAGGATCAAGTTACCACTCTAATCCACTGGCATAATTATCAAATTGGGGGCTTTAATTAGTTCGTTTAAGTCTTTCTCAATGGGCTTTATAAAATAATTCAACACTGGAACTGCTGAAAGAGATGGCATAAATTATGATTTTACAGCGCTGTGGAATCTGTTGGTGCTCTACAAATAACTAATAATAATAATAATTATTTTGGTCTTAAATTTGCTTGCATAAAGTCTCTTTTGCTTCCTTGTTTATCACTGGTTCTTCATTTTCATCTAAGAGAGACACCAACACCCCTATCATACCTTGATCATTTCCTTCTAGGTCCGATCTTTCACTCAAAATAGGGGATTCATTTTTTTATTTCTTTTTTATTGTTAATAATCTCCAGCATGATTTGATATAGTACAGGGAGTGCAGAATTATTAGGCAAATGAGTATTTTGACCACATCATCCTCTTTATGCATGTTGTCTTACTCCAAGCTGTATAGGCTCGAAAGCCTACTACCAATTAAGCATATTAGGTGATGTGCATCTCTGTAATGAGAAGGGGTGTGGTCTAATGACATCAACACCCTATATCAGGTGTGCATAATTATTAGGCAACTTCCTTTCCTTTGGCAAAATGGGTCAAAAGAAGGACTTGACAGGCTCAGAAAAGTAAAAAATAGTGAGATATCTTGCAGAGGGATGCAGCACTCTTAAAATTGCAAAGCTTCTGAAGCGTGATCATCGAACAATCAAGCGTTTCATTCAAAATAGTCAACAGGGTCGCAAGAAGCGTGTGGAAAAACCAAGGTGCAAAATAACTGCCCATGAACTGAGAAAAGTCAAGCGTGCAGCTGCCAAGATGCCACTTGCCACCAGTTTGGCCATATTTCAGAGCTGCAACATCACTGGAGTGCCCAAAAGCACAAGGTGTGCAATACTCAGAGACATGGCCAAGGTAAAAAAGGCTGAAAGACGACCACCACTGAACAAGACACCCAAGCTGAAACGTCAAGATTGGGAAAATAAATATCTCAAGACTGATTTTTTTAAGGTTTTATGGACTGATGAAATGAGAGTGAGTCTTGATGGGCCAGATGGATGGGCCCGTGGCTGGATTGGTAAAGGGCAGAGAGCTCCAGTCCGACTCAGATGCCAGCAAGGTGGAGGTGGAGTACTGGTTTGGGCTGGTATCATCAAAGATGAGCTTGTGGGGCCTTTTCGGGTTGAGGATGGAGTCAAGCTCAACTCCCAGTCCTACTGCCAGTTTCTGGAAGACACCTTCTTCAAGCAGTGGTACAGGAAGAAGTCTGCATCCTTCAAGAAAAACATGATTTTCATGCAGGACAATGCTCCATCACACGCGTCCAAGTACTCCACAGCGTGGCTGGCAAGAAAGGGTATAAAAGAAGAAAATCTAATGACATGGCCTTCTTGTTCACCTGATCTGAACCCCATTGAGAACCTGTGGTCCATCATCAAATGTGAGATTTACAAGGAGGGAAAACAGTACACCTCTCTGAACAGTGTCTGGGAGGCTGTGGTTGCTGCTGCACGCAATGTTGATGGTGAACAGATCAAAACACTGACAGAATCCATGGATGGCAGGCTTTTGGGTGTCCTTGCAAAGAAAGGTGGCTATATTGGTCACTGATTTGTTTTTGTTTTGTTTTTGAATGTCAGAAATGTATATTTGTGAATGTTGAGATGTTATATTGGTTTCACTGGTAAAAATAAATAATTGAAATGGGTATATATTTGTTTTTTGTTAAGTTGCCTAATAATTATGCACAGTAATAGTCACCTGCACACACAGATATCCCCCTAAAATAGCTATAACTAAAAACAAACTAAAAACTACTTCCAAAACTAATCAGCTTTGATATTAATGAGTTTTTTGGGTTCATTGAGAACATGGTTGTTGTTCAATAATAAAATTAATCCTCAAAAATACAACTTGCCTAATAATTCTGCACTCCCTGTATAATTTTTCTTCCAAACAGGTGTAAATCCTTCAAAACTTCAAACTTATCTACCCTATTGGTGGGACAAAAAAATAAGCCTTTATTTAATAGACTATTGTGTTAGATTCAACCTGTATGAAGACAGGTTCACTTTTGTAATTCATCCTTAGCTGTGCTAAAATTCCTTCTGTTGTCCTCTTCACATCTGTCTCATGTTCTGACTTATTCCCTGCTCCATCATCTCCCTAATCTGTACTGTCTTGTCTGATGCCACTTGCCTTGTGAATTTATTTTGGGTAGGTCTGTTTTCTTCCTGCCCCCTCTTCTCCTCCAGATCTCCCTCCTGCTTTGTCCTGGACTTCCCCAATACAATTTTTTGATCTTTAACTGTCACTCTCAACATCTGAGGCATTTATCTCTTAATGATAAGAACCTCTATCAATTTTATAGGAAAACACTGTCTTATTTCTATAGTCCTTCTGGTCCTTACAGCTTCTTACATTTTCTTGCTTTAACTTCAGCCTGGATTTTGGATGTATAATTTTTTGTTTCTCCATTAAGTTTATCAAAATCTGGGTCTTTTTCAAAACCATTAACCACTTTTAGTGCCTCTTCAACCTCTAATTTTGTTTTATCTAGTCTGGTTATATTCGTTTTTACTAGCATTTCAATTAGTTCCAACGAGAAGGATGATAACTTCCCATTCCATTCTTCTACTAAGTCCTCCCCACCCTCATCTTCTCTAGTGTTACAAATAATTTTATTTGTGATATAATTAGAGAGACTAGAACTATCTGCTCTTAGTTTTAATTGTTTTTATATACATTTTTTTTATATTTCTTAAAAGCCCCATAAACATTAATTCCTACTTCTTCATTTTCATTTTCTGACATATTTCGACTTAAAGTGACAGTAAACACCAGAAGTTTTGTTGTTTAAAAAGGTAGATAATCCCTTTATTACCCGTTCCCCAGTTCTGCATAACCAACATAGTTATAATAATATAATTTTTACCTCTGTGATTGCCTTGTATATATGCCTCTGCAAACTGCCCCTTATTTCAGTTCTTTTCACAAACTTGCATTTTTAGCCAATCAGTGCTGACTCCTAGTAGCTTCATGTGCCTGAGCTCAATGTTATCTCTATGAAACACATGAACTAACTCCCTCTAGTGGTGAAAAACTGTCAAAATGCTTTCAGATTAGAGGCGGGCTTCAAGGTCTAAGAAATTTGCATATAAACCTCCTAGGTTTAGCTTTCAACTAAGAATACCGAGAGAACAGAGCAAAATTGGTAATACAAGTAAATGGGAAAGTTGTTTAAAATTGCATCTTCTATTTAAATCATTAAAGTTTTTTTTTTTTTTTTTTTACTTGGCTGTCCCTTTAACATGAATGACTCATTTAATTCAGCCTCCTGTAACTCATCAGATAAGGTGAACACCATTTTTGTTTATACCATATGTGCACTACTTACTAATATTTCAAAGAAATAACAATCTAAAATTAATTTTTCTTCTACTAAATCCAGCCCTAAGATTTCATAGGAAAAGGTTAGATTGGGAACACTCCCTGTTATTACGTGATTCTTGGCTACTGTATATTATTCAAAAGGATGCTAGATTAATTTGCACTTCAATGATTTTGTACTACACATATTCATGCATGATGAATCACTAACAAAGTTTATTACAGACAGAGCTGTATAATATAATGGGCAAAAAAAAAAGTTGAACTTAGCTATGCCTTTGAAGGTTTCTTAAAGAAGTAGTGTAGCATTTAAGTATTATTGTATGAGGCTAGAGACATATTTGATTGCTTGCTGCAGATATTTAATTGTGTGCAAATATACTTTTTATACTATGAGGCCTATTTATAAAGCCGTCAACCGCAAATACGCTGGAAGTCCGCAGCGTAATTGTGGTGAGCTTGATTCCCCTTATTTATCAAAGCCTACAGACAGGGAAAAGTTAGTCTGTGACGTAACATACGATCCGCCGGTCTCAGTCCGACACAGATCGATGCTTACGTCATTACAAATGTTCCGAATGCAAATTCGGCACTATCTGACTACTTTTGCTAGTTATCAAATATTTACCAGGTACGCTCACCACTATTCCGGCCCAGCGTACCTGCTTTTCAGGAATAGGAATCAATGAGAGTCTGAAAGCAGCGAAAGCTTATGTTCGCTGCTGCCCGATATCCCATTGATTCCTATGGGAGAACAAAAGTTATGTTTACACCTAACACCCTAACATGTACCCCGAGTCTAAACACCCCTAATCTGCCACCCTCTACACCGCCGCCACCTACATTATACTTATTAACCCCTAATCTGCCGCCCCCAACACTGCCGCCACCTACATAAAGTTATTAACCCCTATTCCGCTGCTCCTGGACCCTGCCGCCACCTACATAATGTTATTAACCACCATCTCTGGCCGCTCCCGGAGCCCACCACAACTAACTAAATGTATTAACCCCTAAACCCCTGACCTCCCACATCACTACCACTTACTAAACCTATTAACCCCTAAACCGCCAGCCCCACACATCGCCATAAACTAAATTAACCTATTAACCCCTAAACCCGCTAACTTTATATTAAATATTAACTCATCCCTATCTTATAATAAATTAAAACTTACCTTGAATGAAATTAAACTATATTAAACTAATAATTAATCTACCCTATTAGACTAAAATTACATTAAACTATATTAAACTAATAATTAATCTAGCTTAATTCTCATACTAAAATTACATTAAATTACAAATTAAATTAAATATATTATATAGTTAAAAACTTAACCCTACTCAAATAATTTAAATCTTCTATTAAAATTACAAAGTTACAAAAAAACTAACAACTAAGTTACACAAAATAACAAACACTAAGTTACAAAAAATAAATAAACACTAAATTACAAAAAAAAAATCAAATATTTAAACTAAAAGCCCAAACACTATTCTAAAATTAAAACCCACCCAATAAACCCTTAAAAAAGCCTAACACTAACCCCCGAAGATCCACTTACAGTTTCTGAAGAGCCGACATCCATCCTGAATGAAGCAGCAGAAGTCCTCAACAAAGCGGGCCGATGTCTTCATCCAACCGGGCAGAAGTCTTTATCCAGACGGCATCTTCTATCTTCATCCATCCGGCGCAGAGCGGCTCCATCTTCAAGACATCCGAAGTGGAGCATCCTCTTCTTTCGACGTCTTCTCTAAATAAAAGTTTGCTTTAAATGATGTCATTCAAGATGGTGTACGTTAGATTCCGATTGGCTCATAGAATTATATCAGCTAATCATAATTAAGTTTGAAAAAATCCTATTGGCTGTTGCAATCAGCCAATAGGATTGAGCTCACATTCTATTGGCTATTCCAATCAGCCAATAGAATGCGAGCTCAATGCTATTGGCTGATTGGATCAGCCTATAGGATGAAAGCTCAATCCTATTGGATGATTGCAACAGCCAATATGATTTTTTCAACCTTAATTCTGATTGGCTGATAGAATCATATCAGCCAATCGGAATCTAAGGGACACCATCTTGGATGACATAATTTAAAGGCAAACCTCATTGTAAAGAAGATGTGGAAAGAAGAGTATGCTCCACATCAGATGTCTTGAAGATGGAGCCGCTCCGCGCCAGATGGATGAAGATAGAAGATGCCGTCTGCATGAAGACTTCTGCCCGGTTGGATGAAGATGTCAGCTCGCTTGGATGAAGACTTCTGCCGGCTTCGATGAGGACTTTTGCCGCTGTATTGAGGATGGATGTCTGCTCTTTAGAAATTGTAAGTGGATCTTTGGGGGTTAGTGTTAGGCTTTTTTAAGGGTTTATTGGGTGGGTTTTAATTTTAGATTAGGGTTTGGGCTTTTAAAAAAGAGCTAAATTCCCTATTAAGGGCAATGCCCATACAAATGCCCTTTTCAGGGCAAAGGGGAGCTTAGTTTTTTAGATTAGGTTTTTATTTGGGGGGTTGGTTGTGTGGGTGGTGGGTTTTAATGTTTAATGTATTTGTATTTTTTATTAACAGGTAAAAGAGCTGATTTCTTTGGGGCAATGCCCCGCAAAAGGCCCTTTTAAGGGCCATTGGTAGTTTACTGTAGGCTAGGTTTTTTTTTATTTTTGTGGGGGGTGGGTTTATTTTCATAGGCCTAGATTTGGAGTTTGGCGGTAGCCGTGAAAACCAGCTCCTAACGCTGGTTTTAGGCTACTGCCGGTATTTGGAGTCAGTCAAAAAAGGGTCTAACGCTCACTTTTCAGCCGCGACTTTTCCATACCGCAGATCCCCTTACGTCAATTGCGTATCCTATCTTTTCAATGGGATTTTTCTAACTCCGGTATTTAGAGTCATGTCTGAAGTGAGCGTTAGAAAACGACAAAACTCCAGCCACAGAAAAAAGTCAGTAGTTAAGAGCTTTCTAGGCTAACGCCGGTTCATAAAGCTCTTAACTACTGTACTCTAAAGTACACTAACACCCATAAACTACCTATGTACCCCTAAACCGAGGCCCCCCCACATCGCCGCCACTCGATTTAATTTTTTTAACCCCTAATCTGCCGACCGCCACCTACGTTATCCTTATGTACCCCTAATCTGCTGCCCCTAACACCGCCGACCCCTATATTATATTTATTAACCCCTAACCTGCCCCCCACAACGTCGCAGCCAGCTACCTACAATAATTAACCCCTAATCTGCCGACCGCAAAGAGCCGCCACCTACATTATAGCTATGTACCCCTAATCTGCTGCCCCTAACACCGCCGACCCCTATATTATATTTATTAACCCCTAATCTGCCCCCCTCAACGTCGCCTCCACCTGCCTACACTTATTAACCCCTAATCTGCCGAGCAGACCTGAGCGCTACTATAATAAAGTTATTAACCCCTAATCCGCCTCACTAACCCTATAATAAATAGTATTAACCCCTAATCTGCCCTCCCTAACATCGCCGACACCTAACTTAAATTATTAACCCCTAATCTGCCGACTGGAGATCACCACTATTCTAATAAATGTATTAACCCCTAAAGCTAAGTCTAACCCTAACACTAACACCCCCCTAAGTTAAATATAATTTTAATCTAACGAAATTAATTAACTCTTATTAAATAAATTATTCCTATTTAAAGCTAAATACTTACCTGTAAAATAAACCATAATATAGCTACAATATAAATTATATTTATATTATAGCTATTTTAGGATTAATATTTATTTTACAGGTAACTTTGTAATTATTTTAACCAGGTACAATAGCTATTAAATAGTTAAGAACTATTTAATAGCTAAAATAGTTAAAATAATTACAAATTTACCTGTAAAATAAATCCTAACCTAAGTTACAATTAAACCTAACACTACACTATCAATAAATTAATTAAATAAAATACCTATAATTATCTACAATTAAACCTAACACTACACTATCAATAAATAAATTAAATACAATTCCTACAAATAAATACAATGAATTAAACTAACTAAAGTACAAAAAATAAAAAAAATATTTACAAACATTAGAAATATATTACAACAATTTTAAACTAATTACACCTACTCTAAGCCCCCTAATAAAATAACAAAGCCCCCCAAAATAAAAAAATGCCCTACCCTATTCTAAATTACTAAAGTTCAAAGCTCTTTTACCTTACCAGCCCTGAACAGGGCCCTTTGCGGGGCATGCCCCAAGAAGTTCAGCTCTTTTGCCTTTAAAAAAACATACAATACCCCCCCCAACATTACAACCCACCACCCACATACCCCTAATCTAACCCAAACCCCCCTTAAATAAACCTAACACTAAGCCCCTGAAGATCTCCATACCTTGAGTCGTCTTCACCCAGCCGAGCCAAATTCTTCATCCAAGCGGAGCAAGAAGAGGTCCTCCATCCGGTAGAAGTCTTCATCCAAGCGGGGTAGAAGAGGTCTTCCATCCGATTGAAGTCTTTATCCAAGAGGCATCTTCTATCGTCATCCATCCGGAGTGGAGCGGCAGCATCCTGAAGACCTCCGACGCGGAACATCCATCCTGGCCGACGACTGAACGACAAATAACGGTTCCTTTAAATTATGTCATCCAAGATGGCGTCCCTCGAATTCCGATTGGCTGATAGGATTCTATCAGCCAATCAGAATTAAGGTAGGAATATTCTGATTGGCTGATGGAATCAGCCAATCAGAATCAAGTTCAATCCGATTGTTCCGATCAGCCAATAGAATGCAAGCTCAATCTGATTGGCTGATTCAATCAGCCAATCAGATTTTTCCTACCTTAATTCCGATTGGCTGATAGAATCCTATCAGCCAATCGGAATTCGAGGGACGCCATCTTGGATGACGTCATTTAAAGGAACCTTCATTCGTCGTTCAGTCGTCGGCCAGGATGGATGTTCCGCGTCGGAGGTCTTCAGGATGCTGCCGCTCCGCTCCGGATGGATGACAATAGAAGATGCCTCTTGGATGAAGACTTCAATCGGATGGAAGACCTCTTCTGCCCCGCTTGGATGAAGACTTCTACCGGATGGAGGACCTCTTCTTGCTCCGCTTGGATGAAGAATTTGGCTTGGCTGGGTGAAGACGACTCAAGGTAGGGAGATCTTCAGGGGCTTAGTGTTAGGTTTATTTAAGGGGGGTTTGGGTTAGATTAGGGGTATGTGGGTGGTGGGTTGTAATGTTGGGGGGGGGGTATTGTATGTTTTTTTTTACAGGCAAAAGAGCTGAACTTCTTGGGGCATGCCCCGCAAAGGGCCCTGTTCAGGGCTGGTAAGGTAAAAGAGCTTTGAACTTTAGTAATTTAGAATAGGGTAGGGCATTTTTTTATTTTGGGGGGCTTTGTTATTTTATTAGGGGGCTTAGAGTAGGTGTAATTAGTTTAAAATTGTTGTAATATTTTTCTTATGTTTGTAAATATTTTTTTATTTTTTGTAACTTAGTTCTTTTTTATTTTTTGTACTTTAGTTAGTTTAATTCATTGTATTTATTTGTAGGAATTGTATTTAATTAATTTATTGATAGTGTAGTGTTAGGTTTAATTGTAGATAATTATAGGTATTTTATTTAATTAATTTATTGATAGTGTAGTGTTAGGTTTAATTGTAACTTAGGTTAGGATTTATTTTACAGGTAAATTTGTAATTATTTTAACTATTTTAGCTATTAAATTGTTCTTAACTATTTAATAGCTATTGTACCTGGTTAAAATAATTACAAAGTTACCTGTAAAATAAATATTAATCCTAAAATAGCTATAATATAATTATAATTTATATTGTAGCTATATTAGGATTTATTTTACAGGTAAGTATTTATCTTTAAATAGGAATAATTTATTTAATAAGAGTTAATTAATTTTGTTAAATTAAAATTATATTTACTTTAGGGGGGTGTTAGTGTTAGGGTTAGACTTAGCTTTAGGGGTTAATACATTTATTAGAATAGCGGTGAGCTCCAGTCGGCAGATTAGGGGTTAATAATTGAAGTTAGGTGTCGGCGATGTTAGGGAGGGCAGATTAGGGGTTAATACTATTTATTATAGGGTTAGTGAGGCGGATTAGGGGTTAATAACTTTATTATAGTAGCGCTCAGGTCCGGTCGGCAGATTAGGGGTTAATAAGTGTAGGCAGGTGGAGGCGACGTTGTGGGGGGCAGATTAGGGGTTAATAAATATAATATAGGGGTCGGCGGTGTTAGGGGCAGCAGATTAGGGGTACATAGGGATAATGTAAGTAGCGGCGGTTTACGGAGCGGCAGATTAGGGGTTAATAATAATATGCAGGGGTCAGCGATAGCGGGGGCGGCAGATTAGGGGTTAATAAGTGTAAGGCTAGGGGTGTTTAGACTCGGTGTACATGTTAGAGTGTTAGGTGCAGACGTAGGAAGTGTTTCCCCATAGCAAACAATGGGGCTACGTTAGGAGCTGAACGCGGCTTTTTTGCAGGTGTTAGGTTTTTTTTCAGCTCAAACAGCCCCATTGTTTCCTATGGGGGAATCGTGCACGAGCACGTTTTTGAGGCTGGCCTCGTCCGTAAGCAACTCTTGTATCGAGAGTTGCATTTGCGTTAAATATGCTCTACTCTCCTTTTTTGGAGCCTAACGCTGACATTATATGGACTCTCAATACCAGAGTTATTTTAAAGGAGCGGCCAGAAAAAAGCCACCGTTAGCTACGCGGGTCCTTACCGACAAAACTCTAAATCTAGCCGATAGTGCTCTTAGATGAGGTGTAATTAGTTTAAATATTTGATTTTTTTTTTTTTTTTACTTTTTGTAACTTAGTGTTGATTTATTTTTTATAACTTAGTGTTTGTTATTTTGTGTAACTTAGTTGTTAGTTTTTGTAACTTTGTAGTTTTTAATAGTAGATTTAAATTATTTGAGTCGGGTTATATTTTTAACTATACGATATATTTAATTTAATTTGTAGTTTAATGTAATTTTAGTATAACAGTTAGGGTAGATTAATTATTAGTTTAATATAGTTTAATGTAATTTTAGTCTAATAGTTAGGGTAGATTAATTATTAGTTTAATACAGTTTAATTTAAATCTAAAGGTAAGTTTAAATTTATTATAAGATAGGGATGAGTTAAAATTTAATAGCGGGTTAAGTTAGCAGGTTGTTAGAATTAGGGGTTAATAGGTTAATTTAGTTTATGGCAATGTGGGGGGCTGGCAGTTTAGGGGTTAATAGGTCTAATAAGTGGTAGTGATGTGGGAGGCCAGAGGTTTAGGGGTTAATACATTTAGTTAGTTTCGGTGGGGTTAATAAGTTTGTTAATAAGTTAATAAGTTTGTTAGAGATGCGGCGGTGTCGGGGAGCAGCGGAATAGGGGTTAATAACTTTATTTAGTTGCGGCGGGGTCAGGGAGCGGTGGAATAGGGGTTAATAAGTTTATTTAGTTGTGGCGGGGTCCGGGAGTGGCGGGATATGGGTTAATACCTTTATTAAAGTTGTGGCGGGTCGGGGAGCGGCGAGATAGGCGTTAATAACTTTATTTAGTTGTGGCGGGTTCCGGGAGCAGCGGGATAGGGGTTAACATTTTAGTATAGTGGCGGTGTTTAGTGACAGCATATAAATAAAGCTGGGAAAAAGCTGAATAGCAGCGAGATCAATGACTGTTAGTTAACAACAGTCCGCTGCTCATCGCCCCGTACCTGGTGTGCAGCTTTTTGACAGCTTTTTTTATAAATATTGAAAGCGTATTCAGGTCCGTGGCCGCAATGTTAGGCGATGTCAGGTGAGCGTATTGGTGCTGTCGAATGCAAGAAAGTTGAAGGCTTGATAAGTGGGCCTCAATATGTGCACTTTAAAATGAATGAATGAATACATTTTGATATTTGATTATATATTAAAAAAAAGAGTTCTGAATTCCCTATCTATTTTTTTTGTGTGAAACCAAGGTAAGTTTGATTCCAGTATTTCCTTTTCTTGTGTTCTATACATTTGTTTAAGGGTCTGCATCATAAATGATCATTTGAAAAATAACAAGCCTGGGGTTATAACCTTTATTATTAATATATCCAGAATGGGGTGATATGTTTAAAATGCATGGGTTACAAAATAAAGTACTATAAAGAATTTATAGTTGAAAGATCAGATTTCTCCAGAATTTGTTTTTATAAATAGGTTAAATTTGACTATCTTTGCTAAAATAATTTACCGAACTGTCAGCAATTGCTTTGTATAAACATTATGGACATGTCTATGGCTGCCTGTGTGCATATATGTGGATGTCCATGGGTACTGCATGTGTGTGTGCAAGTATGTGTTGTCTGTAGATGCCTCTTTGAGTGCTTCCTTTAAAACTAAAAGTGAAATATAGAACATTAAACTTTAGAATTTGATGGGGTTGGCTTTTTTAAAATCACCCTAGGAGCTATATTTTCTATAAACTGTTCTTCAGGTTAGCAATGGACGTGTATATATACAGTTGATTTTTAAAATTATGAACAGTTAATTTTTTGTGAAATTTCACATCAAAGTGGAAACCTGCATCCATCTACAGTATATGTTTAACAGAAGTTCATCTATAAAGAAAATAGGCTATAATTTGTGACCATGCTAAGAATAAAGCTAATGCACAGTTTTTGCAAGCAGACAATATGACATGATAGATATTTTGTTCACACAATTGAAAATGTTCTATGTGAAAATAGGGAAGGCAGAAGATATGGGCCCCTATTTATCAAAGGTGTTGCGGACCTAATCCGACAGTGCGGATCAGGTCCGCAACACCTCGCTAAATGCGGAGAGCAATACGCTCTCCGCATTTAACCCCTTAAGGACCAGTGACGTACCCTGTATGTCACTGGTCTTTTTTTGGGACTTGATTGTTTTATAGCGCGGTCTTGCCACCAGCGTTGAGACTGCTCTATTCCACAAAGCCTGCTGGAGGGAGGGCATTAATAGCGTGTTCTTGCTAGACTAATGTTATTATGTCCTGAAAAAAACCTTAACAACCAGTGACATACAGGGTACATTGTGGTCATTAAGGGGTTAACATTGCACCAATATATTCAGAATCCTTCTATAGGAAATTGGAACAAATATAAAAACGCTAAATCAGAACGGGACCTCTTCTTTAAACAATTAATGTCAGTAGATGACCTGAAGCAAAAAGCTTTCTTTTCAGGAAGTCAGGGCATATCGGCTAGAACATTAGCTAGAATGGTAAAGGCTAGACAACAAAATTTTTTTATCCCAGCTATTAAATACCAAGGTAAAAGATTGATCAAGAGTTCAGAGATAAGAGAAGCCTTCCTAGATTATTTTCAAAAAGTATACTCCTGTACACCAATAGATGTAGCGAACAAAGATCATTTCTGGGAACAGATTAAGTTACCACAGGTTACAACTCAGGATATACAAATACTTAATGAACCTATTACGATTAAAGAGATATCGGATGCGATAATCAATTTAAAAACAGGCAAAGCGCCCGGCCCGGACGATCTCCCGGCCGAATTCTATAAACTCTTACGCGAGCAAATTCTCCCTCTTCTCCAGTCCCTATTTAATGAATACTTTATTAACAATAAAGTACAGTCCTCCCTGTTCTTTGCTTCACATGTGGTTTTGATCCTGAAAAAAGGAAAAGATCCTGAAGCACCAGCATCTTACAGACCTATTTCTCTCCTTAATCAGGATTATAAATTGCTGACAGCCATTATCTCGAACAGACTTAAAAGTTGTCTAGATTATATAATACATCCTGATCAAATGGGGTTTATGATAGGTCGCAACCCTGTCAAAAACATTCGGAAAGCACAATTAGTATTGGACTTCTTTGCAAATAAAACATTTCAGAAATCTCATGTCAGACCTGACCTAGCAATCTTAACAGTCGATGCCGAAAAGGCATTCGACTCAATCGGATGGGATCACCTTTTTAGGTCATTGGAAGGTTTTGGTCTTTCGGGCTGTTTCCACCAGTTTATACAGAGGCTCTATAGCAACCCTTTGTCAGCAATTATTATTAACGGAGAAACATCGAACAGATTTCCATTGGGGAGAGGGACTCAGCAGGGTTGCCCGCTATCCCCCCTACTATTTAATTTATCCTTAGAGCCCCTGGCAATATATCTGAGACAGGAAGTAAAAGGAATTAGAATAGGTACCCAAAAAATTGTACTCTCGCTTTTTGCAGACAATCTTCTTTTGTTTCTTAGTAATACTGCGCAGGCTATACCTCAAGTTCTCCAGATATTCAGTTTGTTTGGATCCTTTTCTGGCTATAGGATTAATAATGAAAAATCTGAACTTTTATGGATATATAAACCAAGAAAAGAAGTGACTCATCCTTTTCAGGAAACTACATGCCTGCGCTACCTAGGCGTGTTTCTAAGTAGTAACCCTAGGTTATGGTATGAAATTAATTTTCTTAAATGCATAACAGACATACAAGATAAACTACAAAATTGGTCCAACTTATTATTAAGTATTTCTGCAAGAATCATGCTTATTAAAACTATTATGTTTCCTAAGCTATTCTATTTTTTACAGAATTTTCCACTCTTACTATATAATAAAGATATTTCTCGAATCCAGAGGATCTTTAACAATTTTATTTGGCGCGGGAAGAAACCACGTATAGCTTTTTCAGCGTTAACTCTTCCTAAAGATCATGGGGGCTTGGCATGTCCGAATATTAGACTCTATAACTATGTAGTGGTGGGTAAGTTTGCGCTTGATTGGATCACCCAAAGAGAACAGGTTACCTGGTACGATTTGGAATCATTCCTAATAGCTCCTTTTGATTTAAAAGTGATACTTCACAATCCAGCGACAAAACTTCCATCTAACATTTCACAATTTTTCATTTTGAAAGATGTTGTGATCGCTTGGCAGAAGATTTGTAAAGTACTACAGAGTAACTTCCGTAAATCACAATTTCTTCCCATAATGGGTAACCCCAGTTTCTTACCAGGTCTGAAGCCATCTGTGTTCTCAGAATGGGCCTTAAAAGGCCTGAATTCACTTGGTCAATTATGTTTAGACAATAAGTTGGTAATAAGGTCCTTTGAGGAGTTGAAAACTAAATATAATTTAGCAAACTCATCTTTTTTTGCTTATCTACAGATAAATCACTGGTTAGGGAATTTGAGACTGGAAACAGGATCAGATCTGGAGGCTGGAGAATTAGGGAGAATAATAAAGTTATATCAGGAAGGGGGTAGCAAAACTACCCATGTATACAAAACCTTGAGTATTACACAAGGGGTTCAACATATTGATAGAATAACAGCGAAATGGAAGAAAGCATTGCCCTGTGTGGAGAGGGAGTGGGTTGCGACTAGTTTGAGGTTAATATCCAAGGCCACATTCTCAATTAGCTGTCAAGAATCTCATCTTAGGCTGGTGAATATGGCATATCTCTCACCTGCTAGAATATCAAAGTGGACTGGTTCCACAGAGCGAGGCGACTGCCCCAAATGTAGACAGGCAATGGCAGACTTAATACACTGTGTTTGCAAATGCCCTAAAACAGTGCAATTCTGGAATAAAGTGAATTTTTGGTGCAACAAACTCTTGGATAACCAGACACAGATTACACAAAAGGAGATACTTTTTCTCTTTAATTTTGACTCACCAACAATTAATTATAGATTCCTAAATGCAGCAATATTGATAGCTAGAAATGTAATATTTACTAATTGGAAAAGTAAGGGAAGTTTAAGATTCTCGGAATTCTTGAGTAAAGCACAGCACCAAATAATAATGGAACAATACAACATGAAAGGTTTTAATAATAAACAACTATATCGGTTCTTTGCCAAATGGAAACCTCTGATTCTGGCGCTTCCCATAAACTCCCAATTACAATTAACAGCCTCTTTTAGGAAATCTGAGTGGTTCATACAACAGATAGATACAGGAACATTCCCAAGGATATGGCTATCAGAACCAGCTAATTAGTGAGAGAAGGGAACTACTCTCTTTCAGACGTACCTTTTCCCCTACCCCCTTCTCCCCCCTTCTCCTTTCTCCCCCCCCCTTTTTTCTTTCTTGTTTTTTTTTTTTTTTTTTTTTTCCCTTCATATTTTTGTATAAGTTGGTTTATATTTTGATTCAAGTACGTACCCATTGCCGTGACCCAGAATTATGGGTTAGACATACGATTTATCTCTTTATGATATTAGAGATTGATGTTAAAATATGCTTGCTACCAAGGTCAGTGCTATTGGAGACTGTGATGGATTATGTCAAATATGTTGTAATTAATATTTACTACTGTTGCATTTGATTTAGTTGATACTAGTTAAGTTTAATTTAACAGAATGGCATTTGTAAAAAGCTAAATTGGGGAAAGGAGGGAAAAAGAAAGAAAAAACCAATACGTGACTTTTCTATGTTACAAACTCTGTAAAGCTATTATTTGGTCAATAAAAAGTTAATTTAAAAAAAAAAAAACATTGCACCAGCAGCTCACAAGAGCTGCTGGTGCAACGCCGCCACCTGCTGACTCGCAGCCAATCGGCCACCAGCAGGGGGGTGTCAATCAACCCGATCGTACTCGATCGGGTTGATTTCCGGCGATTCCTGTCCGCCTGCTCAGAGCAGGCGGACAGGGTTATGGAGCAGCGGTCTTCAGACCGCTGCTTCACAACTTGTGTTTCTGGCGAGTCTGAAGACTCGCCAGAAACAGGGGCACACAAGCTCATTCAGAGCTTGATAAATGGGCCCCTAAGAGTGAGATGGAACATTAAAATATATTTGTGTATTTGCAAGAATTTAGCACAAACAAGCTTTGCCTATGGCAGTAAGAAATATACACATGTATCTTGCACGTGTACAGCAGCACTAGATACAGGTGCAAGTTAGGAATTAGCATGCACACTACTTCCAGTTGCAGATCATGTACATTTTAAAAGTTGAAAGATGGCCAAAATATGATACCATCAGTCAATTTATTAAATGCCGAAAATCATGTCTGCCCGGGATCGCTAAATGCCGACAGCATACACTGTCAGCATTTAACATTGTACAAGCATATTTAACATTGCACAAGCATTTTATGTGAAATGCTTGTGCAATGCCGCCCTCTGCACATTGGCGTCCAATCAGCCGCAAGCTGGCGGTGTCAATCATCCCGATCATATCTGATCGGGATGATTTCAGTCCGCCCACTAAAAGGTGGTGGAGAAGTTAAGGAGCAACGATCTTACAACCGCTGCTTCTTAACTTCTGTTTCCGGTGTGCCGGAAACTACGGGTGTAGAGAGAATCATCCGCTGCTTATTAAATATACCCATAATACCTTTCTGTTTCATATATGTTTAGGGATACTGTGCAGGGTACCCTTTCTCTTGCTGTAATTTTTTTTTTTTTTAGAAATTCACTATGATATCTTTCTAAATGTATCACATATGGAAATGAAATAGAATGGGGTGTGATTTGATGCTGGTAGGTAAATTTACACACTTTGGCCAAAATATGGTACTCATAAACCCCTTTTTAAAGTAAGTTTGATAGTAGCTTACAAATATCTTTTTTCTCTTTATTTAAAAACTTATCACATTGGCGGTGATAACTTTGAAAGAAAATATTTTTTACAACTGCAAGTCTACTGCAAACATTTAAAATTTACTGTACATAAAAAAATTTAAATGGAAAGGACCATTCCTTTTTGGCCCTTTAAGAGAGAGCAGAAACCATATTTATTTTGCAAGGACTTATTTACATGTACTAATTTATGCACGGTTGCAAATGTCTATTGTTGCAGTAATCCAAAAAATATTAAAAAAATTTTTTTTTTTTAATTTACATTTTTTAAAAAAAATACATTATGGGAATGTAGTTGTAACTTTTTTTTCTCTCCTGACTTTCAACTAGTAACTTTTTCACTAAGTAATTTATTTGTATAGAACTGTTCCCTTTGCAATGCATTAGAGAATTCTTTCTGAAAATAGCTGAGGCAAATAAGCTATTTTTTATTGAAACAACAATTGGAATGATTGTTGAACAGAATGTTGACATTATTATTTTGAGCTTCAAAAGTCATGCATCAATGATTTAAATTCTGTTCTACGTGAGAAAATTAGAAAGTATTCCAGAAAATTAGCAAATCGTTCTTCTCTTGTGATTCTAGAGATGTATTTTGCATCCATTTAATATATTCTTTCTTGCCAATCATATGAGTAACAGTGCACACTTATCTTGGTTAGTTTTGAATAGCTGTCATTATTAAGCTTTACTTACTCTTTTAAATATACCCTTGGGTTTTATTAACACAAAAGAAATGGATTTTAGAATAATGTTGTGCTTTTATATTTGGGCATTATGCATAGAGCCAGATTTTAAAAGAAGAATTATACTATATTGTTTGGAATTATGACATAATAGTACTATAAGATATCATTTAGACACATTCAACTAGTAATACATTTTCCGTTATTAATTTATTTAAAAAAACATTAAATAATCGAGAATGTTTAATCATGTGTGATAATGATTTGCAGTTTTCCTTAGTAAATTGCTTTAAACCATATATATATATATATATATATATATATATATATATATATACAGTATATAAAAAACAATGTATTTTTTTTATTTATCATAAAGGTATAAGTCAGGCACATCAAAAACTCTCTGGGGGATATCTATCAGGCTGTCAACTGTGTTGCATTCAACGGCACCAAACCCTTGCCTAACATTGCGGCTGCAGACCTGAATACGATCTCCATATATGAGCATCGGATTGTTGTTAACTAGCAGTCATTGATCTTGTGTCTATTCGGCTTTTTACCAACTTAATTTATACCCTGTTCATATCAGCCAATATGATTTGAGCAGCTCCCATTCTTTTGGCTATTCCAATCAGCCAATAGGATTGAGCTCTCATTCTATTGGCTGATTGGAACAGCCTATAGGATGAGAGCTGCTCAAATCCTATTGTCTGATTGGAACAGCCAATAGGATTTTAGCAGCTCTAATCCTGTTGGCTGATTGGAACCTTTCAGCCAATAGGAATGCAAGGGATGCCATCTTGGATGACGTCACTTGCATTCAAGTTCCAGTTTATGGTGGCGACCATATTGAAGAGGAGGTCCGTGCCATATGTCTTCGGGATGGACCTGCTCCGCTCCGGATGGATGAAGATAGAAGTTGCCGTCTGAATGAAGACTTCTTGCCGCCTGGATGAGGACTTCGCCGGCTGGATGAAGATGGAAGAGGCCGCTCGGATGAAGACTTCTTGCCACCCAGATGAGGACTTCTTGTTGGTTGGATGGATCCTTCAAGCGGGACTTTAATAACTGTAAGTGGATCGTCAGGGGTTAGTGTTAGGTTTATTTAAGGGTTTTTTGGGTGGGTTTTATTTTTAGAGTAGGGTCTGGGCAAGTAAAAGAGCTAAATCCCCTTTTAAGGGCAATACCCATACAAATGCCCTTTTCAGGGCAATGGGGAGCTTAGGTTATTTTAGATAGGGTTTTTATTTGGGGGGTTGGTTGGTTGGGTGGTGGGTTTTACTGTTGGGGGTGATTGTAATTTTTTTTTTTTTTTTACAGGTAAAAGCGCTGATTTCTTTGGGGCAATGTCCCACAAAAGGCCCTTTAAGAGCCATTTGTAGTTTATTGTAGGCTAGGTTTTTTTGTTTTTTTTTGGGTGGGCTTTTTTATTTTGATAGGGCTATTAGATTAGGTGTAATTCTTTTTTTATTTTTGATAATGTGGTGTTTTTTTTCCTAATTTATTATTTTTTGTAACTTCGCGTTTATTTTTTTTTGTAATTTAGTAATTTTAAATAAGGTTAAATAATATATTTAAATAATTTGAGTAGGGTTAGGTTTTTTTTTAATATGTAATTTAGTTAATTTAATTGGTAGTTTAATTTAAGTGTAATATAATAGTTAGGGTAGGTTTATTGATAGTTTTAAAATAGTTTATTTTAATTCTACAGGTAAGTTTAAATTTATTTGAAGATAGGGATGTTGTAATTTTAATTTAAAGTTAGCGGGTTGTTAGGTTTAGGGGTTAATAGCTTAATTTAGTTTATGGCGATGTGGGGGGGTGGCGGTTTAGGGGTTAATAAGTTTAGTTAGTGGTAGTGATGTGGGAGGCCAGATGTTTAGGGGTTAATATGTTTATTTAGGTTGCAGCAGGGTCAGGGAGCGGTGGGATGGGGTTAATACTTTTATTTAGGTTGAGGCGGGGTCGGGGAGCGGCAGAATAGGGGTTAATACATTTTATTTAGGATGCAGCGATGTCGGGGTGGCAGATAAGGGATGTTTAGACTCAGGGTTTATGTTAGGGTGTTAGGTGTAAACGTAACTTGTTTTCTACCATATAAATCAATGGGATATCTGGCAGCATCGAACATAAGCTTTCAGACTCCTATTGATTTCTATGGCATCCGCGGCCTCCTGGGTGGCGGATTGAAAACCAGGTAAGCTGGGCCGGAATAGCCGTGAGCGTACCTGTTAACTATTTGATAACTTTGAAAAAGTGTCAAATAGAGCCGAATGTGTATTTGGAACATCTGTAATGACGTTCTGCGTCAGATTAAGACTGGCAGATCCTATGTTAGTCACAAATGTCAACTTTTGCCGGTCTGTAGGCTTTGATAACTAGGTCGGATCAAGCTCGCAACAATTACGCTACAGAATTCCAGCGTATTTGCGGTTGAAGGCTTGATAGATATCCCCCTCTGAGTTCTAGTTAAAGGACTCTAGACACCACCACCAATTCTAATAACAGAAATAGTGTTAGAATAGCAGGGTCTATTAAACGGGACATGAAAGTCAGATTTAAACTTTTATGGTTCAGAAAGAGCAAGTGATTTTAAGATACGTTGTATCCTGAGAAGGAATATTTTAAAGAGTTATATTTTAAAGAGGTATATCCCAATCTTTAAGAATTTGTTTTATATAAAGATGGGGATAGATAGACCAAGAGAATTATACCAGCACAGCATTTTATTCTAGTATTTCTCTTTATTTTTAATTCTAATTTCTTTTTCAAGTTATATTTTATTTATTTATTTTAATCATGATCTCCTTCTATTCTATCAAAGGTTTAGTATAAAGATGTATGATCAGCAGATCAGTGGTTCCCAATATCTACTGTTCTTAGAAAAGTTAGCACAATTTTGAAATATATGATGTATATTTGAATTGTTTGTTGTATGACTGTGAAACTAATCATTTAAAATATTTATATAAAAAAATATAATACTATTATGTGATAAGTATACATGGTCAGACATTAATATCCAGTGCCTTAGGAAAGGGATTTTTAGATGTCCCATAACTTTTTAAATCCCTTTGATAAGGGATGACACTAAACTCTTTCATTGATAGACCAATGTATGTGTCAATAAGAAGAGCATATATTTTTCACTAGTATATTTTCTGATTAGCTCTGCTTGGGAATCAACTCCTTGGAATCAAAAATATAAAGGCACTGGGAACTGTGCCTTCCAGTTTTGGAACACTAAGAGGAAACAACAGATCTTAATGTCCTAAATGAATGTCTTTGCTCACAGTGGACATGGTTATCCAAGATGTAGCTAAATTCAGGGAAGCTGGTGATAAAGGATACTTCTGATTAGGTAAATAACTCATCAGGTTCACCTTTCATGAGCTGAAGTTAGATATTATGCAGCCCTTGTCCAATATCAAGATTGGGAGATTTTAATTTGAGCTTTATATAGTACCAATGTCATGAACTCTCTATGGACAGGGGTTGAAAGACTGCTTCTATGTACTCTAGGTATTTACCTTATTGAGGAAATAAACAATGGGCCAGATTACAAGTGGAGCACTATTTAACTCTTCCACTTGAGAGTTAATTGTGCTAGAAGTAAGTTTGCACGCTAACCCGACAAGCGCAAAAAGCTGAAGTTAGAATACTGCGTGCTCATTAATGTATTCCCTCATAGAGGTCAATGGAAAAAAAAAAAAAAAGTTTTTTAAAAAAATCACACTCTTGCACAAACCTGAATGCATATTGGGTTAATTTGTGTTTACCCAACATGAAAATATGAATATTTCCCATTCAAATGTTCTTCACATAGAAGAATATGTTCTATTTATTAAAAAAATAAATATTTATACATATATCTGATGTTTTTTGGTACACTATACACCAGTGACGTGCGGTGAAGTCAGAGGCTGGTGAGGCACTCGCTATGATACGCCCGAAAAAAACACTGACAGTAAGGCTAGTCACAACCATAGTGTTAGAATAACGTGTTTTGCACGTTCTGTTAAAGCCAGTTAGGGAAAGATATGTAGCCTTGATAAGTCTGCAGGGTAGTAAATTCTGGATTTCTAATTCTCAGAGCTAAATTACATGAAAATTGACAAAATAGATAGACACAAAACACAAACATCTTTGTTTATGATTCAGATTGAGTATGCAATGTTAAACAAATTTCCAATATATTTTAGAACATTTGCTTCTTACTCTTAGTATCCTTTGTTGAAGAAACATAAATGCAGTACTGCGAGCTGGCTGAACGCATCAAGTAAGCCAAAGACAAGAGGCATATATGTGCAGCCACCAATCACTAGCTGCTCCCAGTAGTGCATTGCTGCTCCATAGCCTACCTAGGTAAGCTTTTCAACAAAGGATACTGAAAGAAAAAAGCAAATGAGATAACAGAAGTAAAATTGTTGTTCAATATTGTGTGTTCTATGTGAAACATAAAATAAATATTTTGTGTTTAATGCTCCTTTACATTTTAAAACATCTTTTTTTACTGCAGCTATTCTCCAATAATCAAACTTCATCCATTATTTACCTTATTTAAAGAAGCTAATCTGGGCTTTATTCCTCAGACAACAAGGTCACTGTCATAAAGTTAGTAAAGAGTTTTGAAGCTGTTATCCACTAAAGCCAAATAGGGACAGATATGTAGCAGATTTAGCCTTGAGAAGTCAGCAAGGTGCATTTAATGTTCTGATATTTAGACATTGCTCAACTTTCAGTGCTAAATTACATGATAAAGGGAGCAAAATAATTCATTAAATGCTTTATTAAAAAAAAATCAAGGTTTTTTCCAAGGGAAATGGGACAGGATTGGTAAATAGTTAGACAGTGGTTCAAAGCAGACACAAAGATCTACAGTAAAAAAGAAAATAATCCTGTTTCAATAATAAAAATCAAACAGTTTTATAACTTTCAGCCAAGCATTTATTGATAAATGATGAGGACCAGAAGCAGCCCTAGAGTTAAAGGGACATAAAACCCAAAAATGTTATTTCATGATTTAGAAGATATAGTAAACAGTTTTAAACAACTTTCAAATTTACATCTATTATCTAATTTGATTCATACTCTTGGTATGCTTTGTTGAAAAGCATACCTAGGTAGCCTCAGGTGGTTGCACACTCAGTTGTCTTGTCATTGGCTGATTGTTGCTTTATCAATAAAGGTTACCAAGAGAATGAGGCAAAGTTAATAATAGAAGTAAATTGGAAAGTTGTTCAAAACTGTGTGCTCTGTCTGAATCATGAAAGAAACGTTTTTGGTTTCATGTCACTTTAATAAGGCCTTAGGCAAAGAAAAAATGTGAGGCCCCTGAAGCAGAGATGAAAACATGCAAAAATGAACCCAATAAATAGTTTTTGTATGCATATCCCATTTTATTGGCAAGCACTGAGAAAATGTAATACAGTTCTGGCTCATAACAGTTTGAATTCTTCTATGTACCTATACAAAAAATGAGGAAGAAACTTGCAAAGGTTTGACTGTATATGATTTGTCCTACTCACTAGTTAAAGGTATAGATTTTCTCCCTCAGTCCCTAACTAGTGTGTTAACTGACAGCCCTCCTGCTGGAACTGTCTGTGTAAATATGCTTTATGTAGTACTATCTAAAAACTACAAGCATAAAAAAAAACAGTGCACTGCAGGAGGATTTTTTTTTCTTTCTGAAACCAAAACATTTTAAATAAATCAGAAATAATACTTTGTCCTTCTTAATTAATTACAAATAGTTTAATGCACAGCTAATGCAAACTATGCAGAGTTACTCACAGCTTATTCTCTCCTCTCTGCCTTCCGTTGTGTCTCTCTCTGCAGGAATTCCACCCCCCTCCCGGTTCAGCAGTGTTAGAGGAGGTTGCTCCGGTGTCAGGAGAACATAGTTAAATGCCGTGGTAACCGAGAGGGGGGAAGGGGGGTGAAATTCCTGCAGAAATACAACGGAAGGCAGAGAGGAGATCATAAGCTGTGAGTTTAACTGCTCTGTATCGTCTGCTTCTGTTGTGTTCCTGCAGGAATTCCACCCCCCTTCCCCTCTCCCAGTTACCACAGCATTTAACTATTTTGTCCTGACACCGGAGGAATTCACTAGAGCAATTTCGGGCTATTTGCGCTCATATAATATGCTTAACTATACCACATACTTTTTATGCTCCTTTGGCCCTTACACATATTCTACTCTGATGCCTATTACAACTCCACATAATCTGCTGATCTTGGCATCCAGGCACAGTGAAGATGCTACGGTTTCTCTATCAATTTTCTATCAATTTTCTATGCAGCACATGAAGAGAGGGGAGGGCTGCAAGGCAATTTCTAGTGTACAAAGCCACTTCCCTCTCTCTAGCCAAGTTGTCACTCCTCTGATGGAGTCATTATAAACAGTGTGTGTAAACCTCCTCTAACTGTCAGATACTAGCACTGTTACTTACCGCTCTTTAGTAGGCTGAGGGCTCAAGTCTCAGGCAGCTGATGACTTCCGCTCAGGAGGCAGCATCCTCTTCTTTCCCGCCAGTTCCAAGCAGTTTCTTGTGTTCCTGTGTGCATACGCAGGGAGCCAATCAGCAGTCAGTTCTCCTGGTGCTGTCAATCACCAGGAGAACATGACCGTCTCTGATTGGCTGGAGGCAGCATGAGGGATGCCTCCTATTGGTTAGAATTTTGCTGCAGGTATTTTTAAGGTTGTTTTACATCCATTGGGTGGCGCTGCTGCTATCGAAGTAATCTATCCATGTTTTGCTATGGAGAGATGCAATCCTGTATGATGCCTCTCCATAGCATTACATGGTTGAAAAAAAAAATGTTTTGTTTTTTTTTACATTTTTCTTTTTTAAATTAAAATTAGCTTAATTCAACTTTGGCCCCAAATGGCAGGGGAGGCTCTGCCTCCCCTGCCTCCTATGACTGCACGTCCCTGCTATACACACACACAAACCTAAATGGAATGGAAACCTCAATTGCTAACACCTGTATTTGTCCTACTATTTCATGTCAAAATGACTGCTGTGAAAAAAGGTCTAGGTTTGTGCTAGTAATGCTTGAACATTGCATACACATGTGATACAAATTTAATTCATTGGAAGTTTGCTAGTAAGACCAGCTTTCAATCACATAATTTTATTCAAAATGTCTAAGATCACAGAATTTGACAAACATAAAATTATATGTTTGCATCTGCAAGGCCACTTTCAAAGGGAAATCAGCAAACAAACTGGATACTCAAAATGTGCTATTCAAGCAGTTATAAAGAAAATTGAAGAATCAGGAGAGGTCAAGGACAAAAAAGGACTGGAAGGCAAATAAAACTTCCAAAATCTAATTAGAAGTTTCTCAGAGTTTCATCGTTGAGAGACCGGAAGAAGTCCAGCAACGATCTGGCTCAGCATCTGGCAGCTTCATCGAGATGCCAAGTTAACCCTTCTACTGTGCAAAGAAGCTTGATCAGGAATGGTCTTTGTGAAAGGGTAGCTGCCAAGAAACCACTTTTTAAGAAGGGGAACAGGGTGAAAATGCTAAGATATGCTAAAGCTCACAAAGATTATAATAAAGATCAGTGAAAAATAATATAAAATGAGTGATAAATCCAAGTTTGAAGTTTTTGGGTCCAATCATTGATAAAATGTGGAAAGTGTTTAAGAGAGATAGAAGAATAAGTTCTTGTGGCCTTCAGTGAAACATGGTAGAGGGTCTGTCCTGGTTTGGGGCTGCATTTCTGCTAGTGCTGCTGACGATATTGTCCGAATTGATTGGATCATGAATGCTGAAAAACAGACAGATTTTAATTTGTCTTGCCATTCCTTCTGATTGGGAATGGTTTTATTTTTCAGCATGGTAATGACCCCAAGCACACTGCTAATGCAGTGAAATCATATTTGGAGAGTCCTGAATATTATAGAGGCAGTATGGGATAACCTAGACAGAGAAAGAAATAAAAGACAACCTTAATCTAAAGAAAAACTTTGTTGCCCGCATTTTTTTACTCCCATAAACTACCATAGAACTGACGTCGCCATTCAGTATCACATATTCAGTGCCAGGACTTACGTGCGTAGAATTGAGAAAATCTACTCCATTTTCATCCTGCTACACATAGGCAGGCGTAGCAACCCTTGCAGTTACTAAAAAAGCAACGTAACTCCATGAAAGCCTTAACATACACATACATTTAAGCAGCATCTCAAATAATTAAAGGGACAATATAATATAAAAATGTTTTTCTCTTTCCAATTACTTTTTTTTTTTACTAGCTGCAGAGTATAACATGTATGAGATTTGCTTTTTAAGGTTTATTTGTGTATATGAAATAGCTGATTTTGTGTTTTGAAGTCACAACCTTATAACATGAGTTGAGCTTGTAGGTATAATCAGATCTCATTACTTTATCACATTGTGTTCATATAGATTTTTTTTTTTTTACTTAATTATTAAAATCAATAATTATCCTTTTCAATTGTGTCAAACTAATCACAAACAGCACAACCTCTCACCCGCAGCCTTAAAACACCTGACAATCCACACCCTATCAGTAACATCAGTATTATATATACCCATGTGTCAATTTATATTGGATGTGAGATACATTGATTTACACATTATAAGTGAATATTACTATATGTACCCTTCATACACAACTATGTGGATGTGAGTTATAATACAAAAATATGTCATAAACATGATAATATTACCTGTTTTTTATTGCCATTTCAACACAGGTTATATTATATGTTTTCACAATATTAGTGTAATAAAACACACCTCACATGCGGCTAGATTACGAGTTTTGCGTTATGGGTGAAAAAGCAGCGTTATAGCTCTTTTTCACTACCGCTGGTATTACAAGTTTTGAAGGTATAGCTATACCGCACACTTTTTTGGCCGTAACGCAATGTAACTACCGCAGCTTTCAAAAAGTCCTTTTTCAATGGGACTTCCACAGCGCCGGTATTACGAGTTTGCCTGTCCGGCCAAAAAGTGAGCGGTACAGCCTATACCATCAAGATCCGTACCGTAAACTGAAAGTCAGTAGTTATGGGTTTTATGTTACAAAGCTCTAACATAAAACTCATAACTAAAGTGCTAAAAAGTACACTAACACCCATAAACAACGTATTAACCCCTAAACCAAGGCCCTCCCACATCGCAAACACTAAAATAAAATTATTAACCCCTAATCTGCCGCTCCGAACATTGCTGCCAACATCCCACCCTCCCAAAACCTCTGCAATACCCTCGCTGACCACTTCCACCGCAAGATCCTCAACATCTATGACAGTTTAACACCTCATAACTCAACTTCCACCACCCACTCCCCTACACCCAACGACACCCCTCCCAAATTTGCCCCCCCGCACCACACACAGACTATCTGGAGCCCCCTCACCACAGAGGACATCCTCAGAATCATGAAATCCATCCACTCTGGCGCAGCGCACCCTCGGACCCATGCCCTCATTACATATTCAACAAAGTAAGCAACACCATCGCCCCTGAACTCTGCCGCACCATCAACTGCTCCATCAAAACCGGCACCTTCCCGGATGTCTGGAAGCATGCAGAACTGAAACCCCTGCTGAAGAAACCCTCGGCAGACCCCATAGACACAAATAACTACCGCCCCATCTCTCTACTCCCCTTCCCGGCCAAAGTCATAGAGAAGTCCATCAACTCGCAACTTATCGACCACATTGAGGCCAACCACACCCTGGACCACTCCCAATCCAGCTTCAGAAGCAACCACAGCACTGAGACCGCCCTCCTTGCCACCACAGACGACATCCGCGCCATGCTCGTCCAAGGAGAAACTGCTGCCCTCATCCTCCTAGACCACAACACCCTCCGCAACTGCCTACACGACGCCGGCATATGCAGCAAAGCCCTGGAATGGATCACCTCCTTCCTCACAGGCAAGACCCAGAAAGTCAGACTCCCTCCCTTCTCCTCCAAACCCACACCAGTCAACTGTGGTGTACCGCAAGGCTCTTCGTTGAGCCCCACCCTCTTCAACATCTACATGGCCCCTCTCGCAGCCATTGTCCGACGCCACAACCTCAACATCGTCTCCTATGCCGACGACACCCAGTTAATCATCTCACTCACCCGAGATCCCACCACCACCAAAAAGAACGTCCACAAAGGCCTGACAGCAATCGCCGCCTGGGTGGATGACAACCAGCTCAAACTGAACACAGACAAAACTGAAGTCCTCCTCCTCGGACCCAATAAATCCGCATGGGATGACTCCTGGTGGCCCACAGCCCTCGGTCACCCTCCAACCCCAACCGACCACACACGAAATCTAGGCTTCATCCTGGACTCATCACTCTCAATGAACCGACAAATCAATGCCATCACCTCAACATATTTCCACATCCTCCACCTGCTACGAAAAATCTTCAAGTAGATCCCTACCGAAACCAGGAAAACAGTCACCCACACCCTTGTCAGCAGCCGGTTGGACTATGGCAATGCACCCTACGCCGGCTCCACCATCAAACTCCAAAAGAGACTCCAACGTATCTAGAACGCCTCAGCCAGACTCATCCTCAACATCCCCCTCCAATGCCACATCACAGAACACCTAAGGAACCTTCACTGGCTCCCCATCAACAAGAGAATCACCTTCAAGCTCCTTACCCACGGGTTCAAGGCCCTACACAACATCGGACCCGAATACATAAACCACCGCATAAATTTCTACACCCCCGCCAGACAACTACGATCGGCCAACCAAGCATTCGCAGTCATCCCCCGCATCAGCAAAGCCACAGCGGGGGGGAGATCCTTCTCCCACATAGCAGCAAAGACATGGAACACCCTCCCGCTGCACCTCAGACAATCCACCTCCCTTATAAAGTTCAGAAAGGACCTCAAAACCTGGCTCTTCGACTGAACGCCCATCCCCTCCCCCCTTTCCTCCTATCTACCTTCCCTTAGCGCCTTGAGACCCTCACGGGTGATTAGTTTGCACTCTATAAGTACCCAATAAATAGATAGATAGAATAATCATATTAACCCCTAAACCGCCATACTCCTGCATCGCAAACACTAGTTAAATATTATTAACCCCTAATCTGCTGTCCCTAACATCGCCACAACCTACATTACTGTTATTAACCCCTAATCTGCTGCCCCCAAAATTGCAGCCACTATACTAAAGTTATTAACCCCTAAACCGAACCCTAACTCTAACCCCTAACACCCACTAACTTTAATATAATAAAAATAAATCTAAAAAAAAATACTATCATTAACTAAATAATTCCTATTTAAAACTAAATACTTACCTATAAAATAAACCCTAAGCTAGCTACAATATAACTAATAGTTGCATTGTATTTAACTTAGGTTTTATTTTTATTTCACAGCTTAGTTTGTATCTATTTTAACTAGGTAGATTAGTTAGTAAATAGTTATTACCTATTTACTAACTACCTAGTTAAAATAAATACAAATTTACCTGTCAAATAAAACCTAATCTGAGTTACACTAACACCTAACCTTACACTACAATTAAATAAATTACATTAAATACAATTCACTAAATTACTAAATTACAAAAAAAATAACACTAACATACACAAAATAAAAAAGAAATTATCAAATATTTAAACTAATTACACCTAATCTAATAGCCCCATCAAAATAAAAAAAGCCCCCCTAAAATAAAAAAAAAACCTAGCCTACACGAAAATGCCAATAGCCCTTAAAAGGACCTTTTGAAATCAGCTAAAAAAAAAATAATGCAAACAAGCCCCCAACAGTAAAACCCACCACCCACACAACCAAACCCCCCAAATAAATCCGATCTAAAAAAAAACTAAGCTCCCCATTGCCCTGAAAAGGGCATTTGGATGGGCATTGCCCTTAAAAGGGAATTTAGCTCTTTTTTTGCCCAAACTCTAAGCTAAAAATAAAACCCACCCAATAAACCCTTAAAAAACCTAACACTAACCCCCAAAGATCCACTTACAGTTTTTGAAGACCGGACATCCATCCTCAACGAAGCGGCAAAAGTCCTCAGCGAGAGAGGGAAGAGAGAGAGAAAGAGAGAGAGAGGAAAGAGAGAGAGAGAGAGAGAGAGAGAGAGAGAGAGAGAGGAGAGAGAGAGAGGGGAAAGAGAAAGAGGGGAGAGAGAGAGATAGAGGGGAGAGAGAGAGGGAGAGAGAGAGAGAGAGAGATAGAGGGAATAGAGAGAGAGATAGAGGGGAGAGAGAGAGAGGGGAGAGAGAGAGAGGGGAGAGAGAGAGAGGGGGGAGAGAGACAGGGGAGAGAGAGAGCGCAAAAGAGAGGGGGGAGAGAGAGCGCAAAAGAGAGGGGTGAGAGAGAGAGAGCACAAAAGAGAGGGGGAGAGAGAGCGCAAAAGAGAGGGGGGAGAGAGAGAGAGCAAAAGAGGGGGGATAGAGAGAGCGCAAAAGAGGGGGGATAGAGAGAGCGCAAAAGAGGGGGGAAAAGAGAGCGCAAAAGAGGGGGAGAGAGAGAGCCCAAAATAGGGGGATAGAGAGAGAGCGCAAAAGAGGGGGAGAGAGCGCAAAAGAGAGGGGGAGAGAAAGAGCTCAAAAGAGAGGGGGAGAGAGCTCAAAAGAGAGGTGGAGAGAGAAAGTGCAAAAGAGAGGGGGAGAGAGAAAGCAAAAGAGAGGGGGAGAGAGCACAAAAGAGGGGGCAGAGAGAGCGCAAAAGAGGGGGGAGAGAGAGCGCAAAAGAGAAGGGGGGAGAGAGAGCTCAAAAGAGAGGGGGAGAGAAAGCGCAAAAGAGAGGGGGGAGAGAGAGAGAGCAAAAGAGAGGGGGAGGGAGAGAGAGAAAGGGGTGGGACCACAGTACCCTGCAAAAAATGGCCCGTGTGAATGGGCTTTAGGACTAGTCACACAATGAATGGCATACAGCTTGCAAATAGAAATGTTCTGCTTTGTGCACATTAGTACTTAGGGTCAATTTATTATAGTGCGAGTCGGCATTTATCATTGCAACAGCAGTTCTTGTGAACTGCTGGTGCAATACCGCCCCCTGCAGATTCCCGGCCAATGGGCCACTAGCAGGAGGTGTCAATCAACCTGATCATATTCAATCGGGTTGATTTCTGTCCGCCGTCTCAGAGCAAGTGGACAGGTTATAAAGCAGCGGTCTTTAGACCGCTGCTTCAGAATTTCTGTTTCCAGGGAGCCTGAAGGCTCGCTGGAAACACGAGGCATCAAGCTCCATACGGAGCTTGATAAATTGACCCCTTAGACTGCAGTACTGAATAACTATAGGGACAAATTGTAAAATACATATATCTTAAAAGGACTCGAAATGTTTAAAAGTGTACATTATATGTAACACACAGCTCAAGCCCACAAGGGCATAATTTTGAAAATGAAATATCATAATGATCATGAAAAAAAAGGGTAACAAAAAAGTACTGGTAAATCAAAATGATATGTAAAGAAAATTTAAAACTGAACAAGAATAAAATGGGTAATGGAAACAGTAAAAACATGTTATCAGGTATAACATGCTGCTTCTCATACTTGGCAAATTAAACCATTAAATTGACATAATAGCCTCAGATACAGGAAATACATTATTATATTCTGGTTAGGATAGAATCAGTCTGAGGAAATTTGAGGTTACTCATACAGGGAGTGCAGAATTATTAGGCAAATTAGTATTTTGACCACATCATCCTCTTTATGCATTTTGTCTTACTCCAAGCTGTATAGGCTCGAAAGCCTACTACCAATTAAGCATATTAGGTGATGTGCATCTCTGTAATGAGAAGGGGTGTGGTCTAATGACATCAACACCCTATATCAGGTGTGCATAATTATTAGGCAACTTCCTTTCCTTTGGCAAAATGGGTCAAAAGAAGGACTTGACAGGCTCAGAAAAGTCAAAAATAGTGAGATATCTTGCAGAGGGATGAAGCATTCTTAAAATTGCAAAGCTTCTGAAGCGTGATCATCGAACAATCAAGCGTTTCATTCAAAATAGTCAACAGGGTCGCAAGAAGCGTGTGGAAAAACCAAGGCGCAAAATAACTGCCCATGAACTGAGAAAAGTCAAGCGTGCAGCTGCCAAGATGCCACTTGCCACCAGTTTGGCCATATTTCAGAGCTGCAACATCACTGGAGTGCCCAAAAGCACAAGGTGTGCAATACTCAGAGACATAGCCAAGGTAAGAAAGGCTGAAAGATGACCACCACTGAACAAGACACACAAGCTGAAACGTCAAGACTGGGCCAAGAAATATCTCAAGACTGATTTTTCTAAGGTTTTATGGACTGATGAAATGAGAGTGAGTCTTGATGGAGCAGATGGATGGGCCCGTGGCTGGATTGGTAAAGGGCAGAGAGCTCCAGTCTGACTCAGACACCAGCAAGGTGGAGGTGGAGTACTGGTTTGGGCTGGTATCATCAAAGATGAGCTTGTGGGGCCTTTTCGGGTTGAGGATGGAGTCAAGCTCAACTCCCAGTCCTACTGCCAGTTTCTGGAAGACACCTTCTTCAAGCAGTGGTACAGGAAGAAGTCTGCATCCTTCAAGAAAAACATGATTTACATGCAGGACAATGCTCCATCACACGTGTCCAAGTACTCCACAGCGTGGCTGGCAAGAAAGGGTATAAAAGAAGAAAATCTAATGACATGGCCTCCTTGTTCACCTGATCTGAACCCCATTGAGAACCTGTGGTCCATCATCAAATTTGAGATTTACATGGAGGGAAAACAGTACACCTCTCTGAACAGTGTCTGGGAGGCTGTTGTTGCTGCTGCCCGCAATGTTGATGGTGAACAGATCAAAACACTGACAGAATCCATGGATGGCAGGCTTTTGAGTGTCCTTGCAAAGAAAGGTGGCTATATTCGACACTGATTTGTTTTTGTTTTGTTTTTGAATGTCAGAAATGTATATTTGTGAATGTTGAGATGTTATATTGGTTTCACTGGTAAAAAATAAATAATTGAAATTGGTATATATTTGTTTTTTGTTAAGTTGCCTAATAATTATGCACAGTAATAGTCACCTGCACACACAGATATCCCCCTAAAATAGCTATAACTAAAAACACACTAAAAACTACTTCCAAAACTATTCAGCTTTGATATTAAAGTGAATGTAAATTTTGATGCTAAAGTGCCCGGTTTTTAAAACTTCGATTAAAAACAGGGGCACTTTAATTCATCAAAATTTTCATTTTACTCCTGCTGTGAAAAAAAACTTACCTTTTAATCTTCACAGCAGCTCCAGCTTCCTCCTCCCGTTTCAAAGCCTCTTCCTGGGTCTAAAATGAGGCATCGGCTTCCTCCAATCACAGCAGTGAATCAGACACTGAATCCCCCGGGGGGGAAGCTGTTATTGGAGGATGACCTATCAATCATTTCTGACATCAGAAATGGCTTGTGAGACCGGAGCAAGCTGGAGCTGCTGTGAAGATTAAAAGGTAGGTTTTTTCCTCACAACAGGAGTGAAATGTAAATTTTGATGAATTAAAGTGCCCCTGTTTTTAATCAAAGTTTTAAAAACCGGGCACTTTAGCATCAAAATTTACATTCCCTTTAATGAGTGTTTTGGGTTCATTGAGAACATGGTTGTTGTTCAATAATAAAATTAATCCTCAAAAATACAACTTGCATAATAATTCTGCACTCCCTGTACTTACTCCCATAGTTTCCTATATAGTTTTAATAAAATCACCCAAGGCAGCAGAAAAGGCATCTGAAAATTAAAAGCAGTTAATGAGTATTGTTTTTGTAATAATTAATAAATCATAAATATTCTCAATATAAATAAGGACCTTTAGATAGTTATATCAAGGAAAAAATGATTTCATAAAGTGATTATGAGTATTGATTAGATCAATATAAAGTACATTAATATATTCTCAGAGGACCCTTTTTAGGTTCGGTAAAGGAGACAATAAATATAAGTTGTACTGAGATAATTCAATATAGCTATAAGCTCATGTGTATTAATCAGTTGTGTGGATCAGTATAACACTTATATATTAAATTCTTAGATGACTAAAGCTTTCTATCACTTGAGACTAGCTCGATATAAGCAGGTTACAAAAGTGTAGGAGAATAGGGTTAATCTCAAACGTATACCAATCTATATAACAGACTGTAAGTGATTGATAAATAACATTTATTATACAAAAAATCTACACAAACACTTATAAAATATACATATACAGTTGCTTATAAAATGGAAATGGGGTAAAACTAAAATTGGACGTCCAATAGTTCAAAAAATAGAGTACTAAAATTCAGATTAGAAATCACATATAAATAACCTGCTGAGATGCAGTGTAGGCATAGAGTATAAAGATAAGAAGTTTTTAAGCGGTACCTTAAAAGTTTTTAATGCCTCTCTCTACGTCTAGAGAGAGGATATTAATGTGCCACAGTGTTGATACAAATGGATCCGGTTCTCATTAAATTGTACTTGGAATATCACGCTGTCACTGTACTGGTACTTTGCAGATTCAAAGTCTCTGAAACTTTTCCTGGGCCCAGGTAGTCTTCCGGAGTTGAGGTGTTACTGCTTCGGTGATGCGGTCTGTATTCTAAAATCACGCCTTTGTTGTATTCCGGCGTTGCAGATCTGATCCGCCTGTTGTATGTAGCAGAGGGCGGTTTTTAGAGTGAGCCCCTGTCTTCTTCTTGTGACGTAAGTCCTAACGTCAAGCTTTTTAGTTGTTGGCCCTTTTTCTTGAAAAAGCCCCGAGTGAGGGGCGAAACATGTCGAACTGAATTGCTAAATTTTCTACTCAATGCCAACAACTGATGAGCAGCTGTGAAATAATACAGTGCACCTTACGGATTTACAGACCTTCAACCCGGATTGATCATAAAGAGGGATATAACCAGTGGAAACCAGCCCATCCTAAAGTTGGACACAGCCTATAAAAACTTGCTACCAGGCAAAAAGGGCCAACAACTAAAAAGCTTGACGTTAGGACTTATGTCACAAGAAGAAGACAGGGGCTCACCACTAAAAACCGCCCTCTGCTACATACAACAGGCGGATCAGATCTGCAACGCCGGAATACAACAAAAGCGTGATTTTAGAATACAGACCGCATCACCGAAGCAGTAACACCTCAACGCCGGAAGACTACCTGGGCCCAGGAAAAGTTTCAGAGACTTTGAATCCGCAAAGTACCAGTACAGTGACAGCGTGATATTCCAAGTACAATTTAATGAGAACTGGATCCATTCGTATCAACACTGTGGCACATTAATATCCTCTCTCTAGACGTAGAGAGAGGCATTAAAAACTTTTAAGGTACCGCTTAAAAACTTCTTATCTACGTACTCTATGCCTACACTGCATCTCAGCAGGTTATTTATATGTGATTTCTAATCTGAATTTTAGTACTCTATTTTTTGAACTACTGGACGTCCAATTTTAATTTTACCCCATTTCCATTTTATAAGCAACTGTATATGTATTTTATAATTGTTTGTGTAGATTTTTTGTATAATAAATGTTATTTATCAATCACTTACAGTCTGTTATATAGATTGGTATACGTTTGAGATTAACCCTATTCTCCTACACTTTTGTAACCTGCTTATATCTAGCTAGTCTCAAGTGATAGAGAGCTTTAGTCATCTAAGAATTTAACATATAAGTGTTATACCGATCCACACAACTGATTAATACACATGAGCTTATAGCTATATTGAATTATCTCAGTACAACTTATATTTATTGTCTCCTTTACCGAACCTAAAAAGGGTCCTCTGAGAATATATTAATGTGCTTTATATTGATCTAATCAATACTCATAATCACTTTATGAAATCATTTTTTCCTTGATATAACTATCTAAAGGTCCTTATTTATATTGAGACTATTTATGATTTATTAATTATTACCAAAACAATACTCATTAACCCTTAGGCTTCCAAGCGCCAGTACTACCTTGCCGAATCTGTCCTCACTAACCCCTGGATCTTTGTATGAGGGATCCTTTTCGTACTTGGCATATAAGGGGTCCTTAGCGACACTTCTTCCCCTACTTCGCCACCTAAGAGGCTGAAAAGAACTAGGAGAAGGAGGGGGTACTGTCTGGGAGCCACCTATATAAAGGTAACTAGGGGAGTGGGCAGTTCTGTCCACACCCCTTTGGGAGGGGTTCTGACTGGTAGGTATTACTACAAGGGAGGGACAAGATATTTGTTTATAAATACTTAAAACATATATAATGCTATGTGCAGAACATTAAAATGTCAAATATTTATAGTAAATACATAGTTAAAACCTTTATTAAATATGAATATTGCATAAATATGTGTTTACATCTTTTCATTTACAACCCCAATTCGGAAAAAAGTTGGGACAGATTTGAAAATGCAAAAAAACAACAACAACAAAACTAAATAATACAAAACAAAAAATACAGAAAAAATAAGAGTCATTTGAAAACTCAATTCACCCTGTACTATATTGAAAACACATTATTAAAATATCATTTGAAGTTTTACTTTGTGAATTTAATGCATTTTTTAAAATATACCCTCATTTCAAATTTGATGACTGCAACACGTTCCAAAAAAGGGCAATTTAGGACTAATAGCGATGTGACAGGTTGAAATAAGAACATGATGTTAAAAAGGTGAAGCAATGATGAAATCATAGTATATATGGAGCCTCCAAAAAAGGCCTATTCCTTCAAGAGCAAGGGTGGGTCGAGGCTCACCAATCTGCCAACAGATGTGTCAGCGAATAATCCAACGCTTTGAGAAAAACAATCTCCAAAGACAAATTGTAAGGATTTTGGGCATTTCACCTAATACAGTAGACAATATAATTAAAATATTTAAGGAATCCAGTCAAATCTCGGTGCGTAAAGGGCAAGGCCGAAAACCACTTCTGAATGTGCGTGATCTCCGATCCCTCAGATGTCACTGTCTCAAAAACTATCATAAGTCTGTAATGGATATCCTGAAATGGGCTCAGAAATATAACTAAAAGATAAATTCATTGAAAAAAGGTTAAAAAAAAAAGTCTATAAAAGAACAAACCATTGAAGATGTGTCAAAAATAGATAGAAGTTATCTTTTAATATATAAAGATAAACAGAAAGACAGTATGAAGAATAAAGACACAAGTACAGATTTAATTAAAATCCCTTTAATTACAGAATTTAGTGCAAATAATGCAATAGTAAGGACAATAATTTCTATACATATTTTACATGATGACACCATTTTAGGGAGTCAACTTGATGAGAGACCAGAATACATTTTTAGGAAGACTAAAAATCTTAAAACAATTCTGGCACCTAGCAAATTACCAATACATTTAGAGACAAAGAACAAAAAGATCGGAATGGCAAAATAATCAGAGGATTATTTCCGTGTCACCTTTTTAAAGCCTGCCAATATAGCAAGAAAATCAAACACATAGAATCACATATAAATAATCAATCATTTAAGATTCATCAATTAATTAGATGTAAAGATTCTGGGGTGATATGCCTAAAACAGTGTGGGTGTGGCCTAAAATACACTGTTCAGACCTCAAGACCTCTAAGAGATACGATACAAGAACATATGTTACAAATAAAGGAACCAAAAGACAATGTCCCTATATATAGACACTTTATGGATATACATAAAGGTTGTACAGAGGGATTATGGTATTGTGGTCTTCAGAAAGTCAAGAGAGACCACAGAGGTGGTATTTATTGTAAACACCTTTTGATAGCAGAATCCAAATATATTTTCCATATGGATAGTATTACCCCCAGGGGTCTTAATGCCGAAACACCAAATTTAAAAATCTAATTTCACCTAATGTTACCTATAAAATCAATTGTCAGATTTCTTATATACTTTCCATATTAACAGTTGGAATATTTTTGTCTCTACTCCATAATTACAATGGATTTATATAGCATTTTTTTCATTGATTTATTTATCTTTTTATTTATTTATTAAATAGATGTCTTATTTATCAAATGGAGGTCTTTCATATCTTTATGGATTGACCCTTTTTCTCTATAGTGCCCTTTAAAAGTTTGAGAATTTTTTTCCTTGTAGTGGATGTTAGCATTTTCTAATGCATCACTACTGGAGGACTGTAAGTCCCATAATTCCACTTATCGGCAAACTGGAAATTACGTTGTCACTGATACGCTGGAAGTGACCATTCCAAAATCAGAAGTGAGCGCCAGTGGCCCCAAATTGAGCTGTCGGTTGGGGCCTATATAAGGAGACACTAGTTAGCCCACTAGCACCTTGGGGAACACTGATAATGGTTGAAACGCATCAGTGGTATAGTGGGCTATCTGTTGAGTACCTCTATTTAGAATTTTTGTATTTGAAACAGTATTGCACTATTTGTTTTATTTTTCTTTCACATGTTTTTTTTTTTTTACCAAATCATTGTAGTAGAGGAGGATTGTCTATAAATCTTGACTGAACTGATCGTCTATGGCTACATGATTAGGATTTTGTCACCTCTATTTATTTTGATTAGGACAATAAGACTTTTGCATCTTGTGTGCCGGCACATAGTAGTTTATGTTAAGGTACATTGCAGGGTATAATTGTCTTTAATGGACTATAATTTTGCTATGTTTTCATGTTTATTGGTATAAGTGTTTGTTTTTATTAAATATGTACACTTATTGATCATTTTTGTTATTTATTATTTGACAGTGTGATATGTAAGCAATTTTCTCAGCACTACCTACTTTCCTTTTATTTCGTACTACTCTTTCATTTTTTTGTCACATAAGTATTTAGGTGGTTTTTATCATTTTGTAACTCCTAGGACCCTTAGATATACCCCTGTCTATCTCAGAAATACTTTGGTAAACCTTTATCAGTCAACACCATTCACTGCTGTATCCATAGATGCAAGTTAAGGCTTTATTATGCAAAGCAGAAGCCATAAATCAACACTGTCCAGAAGTGCCGCCGACTTCTCTGGGCTCAGACTCATCTGAAATTGACAGTAGCACAGCAGAATCATGTTTTGTGGTCCGACAAGTCAACATTCCAAATTGTTTTTGGAAAAAACAGCTGTCATGTTCTCCGGGTCAAAGAGGAAAAAGACCATCCAAGCTGTTATGATGCACAAAATAAGGCAATAAAGACCCAGTACAGTTGTGCAGCTGAAGACATGCAAAATGGAGGAATGGGGGAAAATTGTGCTTGCTAAACTTAACTAACTGGTGTCTTCAGTGCCCAAATTCTTATTAAGTTTTATTAAAAGAAAAGGTGATGTTACACAGTGGTAAACGGTAAACAGCTGACTGTCCCAACTTTTTTATATATACATATATATATATATATATATATATATATATATATATATATATATATATATATATATATATATATATATATATATATATAAACAACAAGAGAAGAAGCACAATGGCACAAAAGTGAATATTAACATTACAAAAAATCTGATAAATTTATATAGAAATTAATGCTTATGTCCTATAGAGTATTACAGAGGAACCATAATATCCTAAAAGAATAATAATACAAGAGAGAAAATGACACAATGAAGTGCAATCTCTAGTAAATATTTAGAAAAATTCTTATCCATAAAAATAATGTCCATCTAGCAGGAGTTCAATGATATGTTCAGTGTGATTCAGTCTATGCAATTCCAAATAGATATAATAGCTGCAGAGTAAATGAAGATGGATATTCTTCCCAATTACCTACTTACAGGATAGCTGTAAGATACAAAAGGAGACAACACAATCCTCGACTCACGGCAGTATTTATTCAAATAAATTGCACAACACGCTAGTAGTGATATACTCACTAGACGTTAAAATTCAACAAGCCCCAATAACATAGATCCAGAATGGACACAAGGCAACAAATGGAGTCAGCGTCTCTGCCAGACCGCAAATGGATAGTTCCGTTTGAAGTTCCTGGCTGTCGGCACAAGGAATTCAGCTGATGTCACACCAAGGCCTCTTTTACGGATCCTCGTTCAGGACAAACAAAGACTTAAGGAGCTATCTCAGATTCTAATTCTTTAAGAATTCACAAAGAAGATAAATCACTACCTTCAATATTATTATTATTAGGTTTTTCATACCCAGCATTATCTTTCATAAAATACCTCTTTAAAGTCATTTTACAAATGTATTTTTGAATGTCCATATATGTCCATATATACCTCAAATTTATTTGGTTTGGACTTGGGGGCACAATTCAAACCTTTCCCAAATAATCTTATATCAATGTCAGACAATTTTAGATCAGAAATGTTAATGATCTCTTTCTTCATTTGCTCTAATTCCTCCTTCTTCTGTTTACCCCTCTGTAATCTAACTCCTCCTCTTGTTCCTCATCTAACTCTAAGGCTCTTTTTTGGGGTCTTTCCCTTGTTTCCCAACTCAAAGTTATTTCTCCTTCCCAAGACAGATTTCTGTCTCTATGGAAGTTCCCCTGGCCATTGCCTAAAAAATGAACTGAAACTGGAGATTTAGGTTTGACACCTAATCTATGCCATTCCGAACCTTTCTAGGTTGAAGGAGTAACATCATTATTTAATACTTCATATCTATTTGAGGAGGAAGTAGACTCACTAAATGGAATATTAGTATTGGTCGATGGCCTTCTATGGTAACCACCATGATATTAATTATGAGTATTTTTATTATTAATATTGGTAGTATTTTTTCCTTTATAGTTAGATTATTTCCTAATTACAGGAAATACCCTCAATTGAATGAGGTAAGTATGAGGCTTGATGGGAGAGCTCTGTATAGGCACAATGAGTATCCAATATGAACCAACGTCAACTGTGTCCTCTTGTATCCACCGGAGGCTCAGTGACTTCTTATAGTATAGTAAAATCAATGTTACTCGCCAGTGAACATAAAAAGATGACAAACAGATATACCGCAATAGTGTGATTATGCTGAAGTTGGTAATGGAAGCTGTGTCTTGCAATTCCACATAAAAAATGGCTTCCCGTGAAGTTTAATGGGTTTTGAACTTCTGTGGTTATAACAGTGCATACAATCAACGTGCCAAATATAGATTTCCAATGATATGTCTTCCCAGGCCGTCTGTGTCATCACACATTTGAGAATACGGTAGGATCCTATAAGTGCACCTGTCTTCCTGGATTTCAGCTATCACAGGATGTAAATCACTGTTAAGGTAAACCTACCATATTCTCACATGTGTCATTTTCTCTCTTATTTGTGTATATATATATATATATATATATATATATATATATATATATATATATATATATATATATATATATTGAATTGCAGAAAGAAAAAGCCGGCACTTCCCCCAGGATGAATGATAAAAACGATCTTTATTTCATATACATTAAAATAAGTAAGAAAGAATGCAAAGCTAGAAAGTATGCCTTACATGTTTTGGCTAGTGCAGCCTTAATCATAAGCATACTCCCAGGTAAAAATGGCTAAAATAAATAGTGCTTGCCCTTCACTTATTGGTTGAATCAAACATGTGACTAAAGTTACCAGGATGTACCTGTAGGTAGACATTTAAGGTGGAATTAATTCAATGTTAGATAACTGACCAATGACTATCATGTCAGATTAAATAACAGCAAAAAATGGAAGTGCATTTAATAGGTAGTTGCACTTTCTCATCAGGTGGCAATGCTTTCTATAGTGCAAATGTGGGTGAGACGACACGTAAAGCCCGTGAAAGAATGAATAAACCCAAATCTAGTATCAGGAGGGGGTATTTAGAGGCCCCTGTTGCCCATCATTTTATTAAGGCTAAACATAACATTTCTCAACTCAGGTTCCAGATTATAGAACAGGTGCATAGACCTAGGAGAGGAGGTAATAGGGAAAACTTATTAAAGAAAAGAGAGGCTTTTTAGATTTAATTATGACACCAGCAAAGTAGAAACCACCATGTACAGAAAACCCATTTCGGGTAACACTCTTTACATGGGTCCAGTAACCATCCCAAACATGTTCCTTATTCTATAATTAAGGGACAGTTACTCAGGGCCAAAAGAAACTGTACCAATCCATCGGATTTTGAACATCAAAGTTCAGAACTGACTAAAAGATTCCTTGAAAGGGGATATAATAAAAGACTGATTCAAAAGGCAAAAGCAGAAATTGAGACAATTGACCGTAAATCTCTACTGAGTGAAAGAAAAAGAGACAAAAAATCTCAATTTTCTACAGATAAAGTCAACTTTGTGACCCAATACTCCTCTGATTATCATAGAATTTGTGAAGTGATTAAAAAACATTTACCCATGCTTTCAGCGGATGACAGATTACAGCATGTAGTGCAAAAAGGTTGCAATTTCTCTTACAGAAAAGGAGTAACCTTGGGTAATATCCTGTCACCCAGCGAGTTAAAAAGTGATAAATTGAAAAGTTCCTGGTTACAGGTGACAGGAATGCACAGATGTGGTTATGGCCAGTGTATTCCATGCAGTTTTGGACATATGTCAAAAACTTTTTCATCATACACCAATGGAAAGACTTATCAACTAGATACATGTGTTAACTGCAGGTCCAAATACGCAGTATACATGATCTGGTGTACATGCAATAAGAAACAATATATTGGGTGTACAATCCGAGAGGTCAGAGAGAGAATTAGGCAACACCTCTCTGACATTAAAAGGAAAGATGAATGTTCTGAATTAGCAAACCATTTCATTTGGGAACACAATAGTGACAATAAAACACTGAAATGGATGGTAATTGAAGCTGTCAGACTGCCCAAACGTAGGGGCAACATTGGTAAATTACTCCTGAAACGTGAGGAATTCTGGATTTTCCATTTAGACACCAGAATCCCTAAAGGTTATAACTCAATTTTTGATCTAATCAATTTTTGGGAATAATGTTTTCTATCACAGCATTGCAATCATTGCAATGTAGTGTTACTGATATTTACTTGATTGTGAACTTTGAACCTCCATCAAACAAATGTAGTTGCATTAATATTTCTATTTGTCCATTGACTTCCAATGGCTTCATAGGTATGAAAGTGTAGTGATATTTATAATGTTATATTTCCACAACTATGTATTATTAGTTATCAAAGCCTTTAAGCTCATAAAATTGAGTGCAAATAAATTCATTGGATTGAGTGCTCTTCTATATTATACACATTGTGGTAGGATTGTCACCTCCTCTTACAAAACATCCAATACATCTAGTATACATTATTACTTTCATTGTGGCAATTACATATGACCTTAATGCTAAAACTTTACCTATAAGGAATATTGTTGTTTGGTCTTTTTCTTTGATACAGTTTATTTGCCTTTTTGGCAACACATGTCTTTGCACTATAGAAAACAGTCCAAAGTCCAGCACCCTTAAATGCCCAATGCACGCTGCAGGGTTCCTGCACTTCCATTTTTTGCTGTTATTTAATCTGACATGATAGTCATTGGTCAGTTATCTAACATTGAATTAATTCCACCTTAAATGTCTACCTACAGGTACATCCTGGTAACTTTAGTCACATGTTTGATTCAACCAATAAGTGAAAGGCAAGCACTATTTATTTTAGCCATTTTTACCTGGGAGTATGCTTATGATTAAGGCTGCACTAGAAGAAACATGTAAGGCATACTTTCTAGCTTTGCATTTTCTCTTACTTATTTTAATGTATATGAAATAAAGATCATTTTTATCATTCATCCTGGGAGAAGTGCCGGCTTTTTCTTTCTGCAATTCAAGCTATCTACTTTCCCTGACCGGCTTCTGGGCACCTCTCAGCTGTGTTGTGCTGTGGATCAGTTCACTCTATAGTGACGCTTTGGGAGACGGATCACTGGAACGCTATTGGAGGATTGCAACACGTGATACCCGGAAGTGCATTGGAGCCCGGGTCTGGAGCGCATACTGAAGACTAACGCCGGCTGTTTTGTGCACGATCCTGCTTGTCAGACTGTCCCTTCTACCTGGGGTGGTGAGTAGCCGTCCTTTGGTATTGTTATGGTCTCTCTGTGATTTCAGGCTGCACTACATATATGGCTCAGTTCATGGAACATTGTAACTTATAGCGTTTTAGTGACAGTGTATGCGCTCCATCTCTTTTATTCACTAACTTGCATCTCCTACATTATAACTGTGGATTGGAGCTGGTTGTGTAACATTTTTTCTTTTTTTCTGCAATATATATATATATATATATATATATATATATATGTATGCCAATGACACCCAGATTTACCTCTCTGCACCAGACCTATCTCCTTCCTTGCAAATCCGTGTCACTAACTGTCTTTTTTATATATCATCTTGGTTGTCCTCTCACTACCTCAAGATAAATCTCTCCAAAACTGAACTCCTTATTTCTCACCCTTCTTTAAAAATCTCCACCCTCCACTTCTCTATAACTGTCGATAACTCCATCATTACCCACACGTCCAATGTCTTGGGGTCACACTTGACTCAGATCTTTCTTTCACTCCTCACATTCAGTCCTTGGCTAAAGCCTGCCGCTTCCACCTTAAAAACATCTTTAAAATTAGAGATTTTCTTGCACAAGACACAACTAAGATTTTAATCCACTCTCTCATCCTTTCCCACCTTGACTACTACAACTCCATCCTTTCTGGTCTCCCTAGCTGCCACCAAGCTCCTTTACTATCTATAATGAATGCCTCTGCCAGGCTCATCTTCCTTACACATCGATCTTCATCTGCTGCACCTCTCTGCCAATCCCTTCACTGGCTTCCTCTTGCCTCCAGGCTTAAACACAACATTTTCACTCTGACATACAAAGCCCTCAACTGCACTGGCTCCCCTACATCTCAGATCTTGGGGCCGATATACCAAATAGTAGGCGGACATGATTTGCTGTAGCGATTCATGTCCGCCTGACATTACTGAATGCGGACAGCATACACTGTCAGCATTTAACATTGCACAAGCAGTTCTGGTGAAATGCTTGTGCAATGCCGCCCCCTGCAGATTTTCGGCCAATAGGCCGCTAGCATAGGGTGTCAAGCAATCCGATCGTGTCTGATTGGGTTGATTGCTGTCCGCAGCCTCAGAGGCAGCGTACCAGTTAAGGAGCAGTGGTTTTAAGACCGCTACTTCTTACCTGCTGATTCCAGTGAGCCTGAAGGCTTGGGCGGAAACAGGGACATCAAGGGTCATTTGACCCTTGATAAATCGGCCCATGTCTCCAGACTCTCTCCCTCCCTCCCAACCCCTTCACTCTGCTCATGATCTCCTCCTCTCCTCCTCTCTTGTTACCTCCTCACATTCCCGTTTACAAGCTTCTCCAGACTAGCTCCCCCCTTATGGAACTTTCTGCCTCGCTCCAGAAGACTCTCCCCTAGTTTGGAAAGCTACAAGCGCTCCCTAAAGACTGTACTATTCAGGGATGCATACAGAATAAACAAACATTTTCCAACTCCATTGCTATCCCCTTGAACCCCTTAGAATGTAAGCCTATGAGCCCAGCTGTTTATAGATCACCCTCATAAAAGCCTACTACAACAATGCAACTCTCGGCAGGGCCCTCTACACATTTGATCCCTATAAATGTTATCTTCTGTACCGCATATGTTTATAGTGCTGCAGAATCTGTTGACGCTCTAAACATACCTGATAAAAATAAATATTATCATATATATATATATATATATTTATATATAGAATTTGTGATGGGTATTATTAAGGGTGGGGCTGATTGTCTTTGCACCAAAAGCTGAAGCGTGGTGGCACATGTAGAGTTTAACATCTGCAGCTACAAACACATGTTGTCTTCAGTCTTGTGACTGTGTGATTCGTCTCACTTACTCTGCAAGAGCGCTAAGCAAGACAAATTGTCAGTGAAACCGTGTGTGCAATCAGAGGAGTGGACTGTGTGTACAGGCCAGCAAATGACTTCTCAGATGGTATAAGTATCAGTTACTTTCTACTGTAAGAGCTTGTAATGTTGTTAACTTTAGAGTATCAGTTTACTAAAAAGCTTAAATTCCATCCGATCCCTCTGATTACAGTTTTACCAGTCTTGCAAAAGAGTTCAGTGTATTTTCATATCTATAACACAGTGAACTTTTTTGGGAGACTGATAAAACTGTAATCAGAGGGATCAGAGGGAATATAAGGTTTTTAGCAAACTAACACTAACATTAACAACTTTACAAGCTCTTACAGGAGAAAGTAACTAGTACGTATACCAATTTTTGTAAATCCCCAAAATGTAATAAATAAAAGTATTCTGAGGCAAAAAAAAAAAAAAAAATAATAATAAAAATATATTTTTTAGATATGCAAAAGGCCACAGTAGACTATAGTACTGCAAGTCTCAAGCTATATTTTATAGATTTGTTAAGTCTAAGCGCTATATGGCTGCCTTTTTTAACAAGACTGCAGCAAGGGAAAAAAAAGAATATATATATATATTACAATGATAAAACTGATAATGTAATTTTAACCAAAGACAATTTAATGTGGGTGGCCTTTGAGGACTTTTATAATGCATTATATAACCCTCTGAGTTAGATGATACAGATCAGAGATACAATTTTGGCTGTTTGATATTAAAACTGTAGAAGTTAAACTGACCACCAATATCAGCTAGAGAAGTTAGTCTTGCACCAAATAAATCTTGCACCAGGGCCCTCTATTCATTAGGTCCGCCACTGTTTTGAACATTATGCACAACTTATACAATTAACTTCAAGTAATGATGATCAATTAAGTGTTGAATTTATTTTCAATAATGCATTAACCTTGCATTGATTTATATGATACAAATAATATTCTCTAGGCAATTACTTCAAAAGGCAAATTTATCTTTTTTATTTTATTTCTCATTATAATTTTTTAGTCTATAGGCAAAGGAAAATCAGTTACACATAGTATATATATATATATATATATATATATATATATATATATATATATATATATATATATATTATAGATAATCAAATATGCGGTATTAGTAGTAAACACCTACACTAAACCAGATCAGTTTTTTAACAAGTATTAACTAGTGTTATTAAATTAGTTGTCACTGTTAGACAAATGTAAGTTAACACAAACAATGGCTATTCCTTAATGATCTGCAATTATTTTGGAAAGAGACAAATGTACAGAATAAAGAGTGTGAAACGTAACCAAATTTAACATGAGCGTATCAGACGGCAGTCCTAAAAAAGGAATGTTCTCAGAATTTTTGAGAATATAGCCCAAATATAGCCCATAGTTCTTTTTTTTTTTAATTGTAATGCATGACTTTCTTGCAAAATTAAAAACATGTATAAATATCCACATAAAATATACATTAGTGGTTTTAAGAACATAGACATGAATCCACTATGTGGAATGGTATAATACATCAGTATTCTTGACATAAAAAATAGAGTTACAAGGAACTAAAAGTTGCAAGGAAGTTCAAATACATTCAAATAGTGATCCTCATTTGGTGCATTCCTACAAAGTTTATATGGTATTCATTAGAGGTAATGTTAATTATTTTGTGTAAGTTTGGTGAAGCATTAATGAAACATTCTCATTTAAATTCCAAACCCTCATGAAAAATGTTCTGAATAGGGTTGAAATTTAAACAGAAACTGAGAGCCATTGTGTTCCTTTTCAAAAGATACCAAAGTGAAATGTTTTCTTTAAAAAGCTTAGTTAAACTTGCCTTAGATCTTAAGGTGATTGTGTAATGCATAATAATCTGTCAATTAGAGAGGAAAGAGAAGTCACCCAAAGACAAATGTTTGCCATGTCATATAGGGTTTTGTGAGAGAGAAAAAAAGAACTTGCAGTAAACAATAAAAATAGAAGACAGAAATGTTGTTGTTAAGGGAAGTATAACAGGAGTTAGTAAAGATATGTTCCTAAATTGATTATCCTCATCAATGCACTGAACAATGCATTTTTAGACTTTTTTTTTTTTTTTTAGTTTATTTTATTTAATTGTAATTAATTGTAGGTAGTTTAGGTAATTAGTTTAATTATAGTGTAGTGTTAGGTGTAATTGTAACTTAGGTTAGGGTTTATTTTACAGGTAAAGTTGTATTTATTTTAACTAGGTAGTTATTAAATAGTTAATAACTATTTAATAACTATTGTACCTAGTTAAAATAAATACAAAGGGGGCGGAGCTAACCGCAATACGGAGTGGCAGCACACTTAGTGAGCTCTCTCTAGATCTAAACTTAATAAGCTTATTAACAACTAGTAAACTCTAGAAATTGCGGAAAAACTACCGCATATCATTGACAGGAACATCCTAGGATTGAACTGGGAGCAAAAAACTTTAAAGTCGTGAGCCTGCTTACTCCAGTCTCCCTGAGAAGAAGCATCACTAGCCGCTTGCAGCAAGGCCTTAATAGAAGTTTACCAGCCTGAGTTGTTGGGACCCCGGAGGGTCGGGGCTCCGCTCCGGGGCTGTTGAAAGACAATCTGAATCTCTTATACAGCAAGACTTCTCGGGACCCTGCCGCATACCTAATAGCGGCCACTGACGCAGCGCCGGACCTAAAAACTTGCATGTGATCCCAGACACCGGTGACTACTCACCACTTGGAGCAACTGAGACGGACCTAGGAGCCATCGACACCCGCACTATCGAGCCCGCTGCCACGCATCTTCTCTGCTTCTTGCGATCCGGAGGGTCGGGGCTCCGCTCCGGATCGAGCAGTGACCATCTGTGAACCAAGACGGAGACCATTGAGTGATCACCGGTGGTAAGGGAGTGTTCTCAAGATCTGACCCCTCTCCTGACCAGTAGATTACCCACATTGAGGGCCTGAACTAGAAGTGGGCCTCCTAAGAAGCCTGGAAAGGAATCTGCGGCTTGAAGTGCGCCACACTTAGGTTTTTTTGAGCGCGAACTCCCGCCATCTTGAGGCCTTCATTTAAAACACACAGAAGGCCCCAGAGAGAGAACGGAACAGCCTCGCATAAACGGGTAAGAGTCTTTACCAAATACAGCGACTCCCCTCTTTACTAAGAACCACATTACTTCACGGGCTGCACGTATACATGCTAAGCCTAAACTTCAGAAAACCAAGGCCTTACAGTTAGATCCTGGTTCTGCCGCAGCCAATTTCTCATCACTTTATTAGACTTTTAACAGGTCCTTGTACACCTCTTTCGGGCCACATAAAGTTTCAGGACTGACCAATATCAATACCCCCTACCACCTAGAAGAGGAGTGAGGTCCTTATCATCCCGCATTTACTAGAAAAAAAAGGCCTGGAGGAACGTTTTAACCTAGTAACCAACTAATGCACATTTTGGGCTGTAACTGTGTTTACTGATGTCCTTCATCAGATATTTCTGGACAGCTTATGATACTCTGATTTGAATACTTCTGTTACTGTAGTGTTGTCCTATGTACATCATATATTGTTAATATCATTTTCTCACCTTATATGCTGACACTGTTGTGCCCGTTCTCTTTCTGTAATTCTGATAATCTACTCCTAAAGCTCTATTGTTGATCTAATAAGGTACCTGTGGTATATTGACTGGTATATTCCAGCCAGTTCTGTGTGAATTAAAAGGGTTAACTACTGCCTTCCAACCCCTCACCTCCCCGCTCCCGCCCGGCTAGTCTGGGTGGGTCACTTCCAATTCCCTTTAACATACCCCTGGCCAAACACATCTAGACCAGCTTAGAACTAGAACATTCCCCTTTACTGCACATTCACATAGAACTCACCCCTTTATCCTCCAACATACTTACACCCACTTTTCACGCACACTTAGTCCACACCACATTGCCCTTTCATTAGTACAGACTGTAACTCGCCCCATTTCTCACACACGTGATTCAAGAGAAACATTAGAATATTTGCTGAGGCCTACTCTGGCCATTATTGTATTGCATTGTATTGGTTCATTTGATAGGTGAACCCCAACTGGCCCCCCCTTTCCGGCCCTGCTTGTCTGGGCTGGTCACTTCCCTCTCCCCTTTTCCCTTCCGCAAGGTCGTACCCCCTATTCCCGGGCCAGGGGGGGTCTTACCACAATTTTACTCACAAATTCTGGAGTGGATTGGCCTTTGACCTGTGTCTGGGGGTTCTCGCCGGCCCCCGCCCCCCGGTGGCGGCCTACCCCCCTTTTTTTTTTTTTTTTTGCAAACTGGACCTGTGGTCATTTAATCCCTAGCAAGGTGGCCGCCATGGAGGGGTAGGGGTCGGGGAGACCGTCCGGGCCTCTCTCTGTGTACTGTTTAATGTGATTACTTGCTCATGTTCTTATTTTTGTACCTCCTGTGAATCTAACCTCTGGTGCCATCACTAATCTACCTGCCCTGTGTCCGCTTTTGCTTCACGGATTCTCCTTTTGCCACAATTTCAAAATGCCTCATACGATCAGACGAACCACTAAAACACCTGGTTCAGTGAAAAAAACGGTGATAGATCACTTCTCTCTACCACGCAAGGAGCTGGAAGATGACTCCAACGACGGCCTGAGTGGGTCAGAATCTCTGGGAGATGGTTCCCAGCATGATGCTCTGTTAAACCCCAGATCTCAGCACTTCATTACTGAGGACACTCTTCAGAAGATGCTCATTAACCAAACTCGCTCCATTACCAAAGAAATACAAAAAAATCACGCTGAGCTCAAAAAGGACATTTCAGAAATTGGTGAAAGGGTGGACTCTTTGGAAAGGCGGCAGGATGATATTGTTACGGATCAATCTAACCTTTTGGCCTACTCTGAATCTCTGGCTGACCAGCTGAGCCAGCTCGAGTTTAAACTGGCGGATGTTGAGGATAGGGCCCGCAGAAATAATATAAGATTTCGGGGTATACCGGAAGACATCACACCAACAGACTTGCAGGGTTTTCTCCAAGAGCTTTTTGGTAGCCTGTTGGGTCCTATGGAGGGCCTAACTTCCACTATTGAAAGAGTTCACAGAGCTCTACGCCCCAGGTCCGTCTCGCAAGAAAAGCCAAGAGACGTTATAGCCTGCTTTCACAGTTTCCTCTTCAGAGACAAGCTGATGCAGGCCGCCTCCCGCAAGCCCCAGTTGCCGGAAAAGTTCCAAACCATCCAGCTTCTTCCCGATTTGTCGGCTCACACCCTACAATTCAGAAGGCAGTACCAACCAGTCACACTGGCTCTCAGAAATGCTGGCATCAGATACAGATGGGGATATCCGTCCAAGTTGCTAATTACAAGGGACAACCAAACCCACATAATCTCTTCACTGGCCCAGGGCACTGTGTTGCTGGCACAGTGGGGTCTCACCAAAGGAGACACGACGGAACCCATCCCCATTAAGGCAAAATTGAGGGCTACTGCCCCAGAATGGACTGCTAAGGATCAGCGCTCCAAAAGGCAAAAAACGCAGCAGACACAGGACTCTCTGGGTCCCCAGGACCCCTCTCTCTGAATGTATGGCACCATTGGTCAACAACAGTATTAACCTGTCACCATGACCTAACACAGGGCCCATTCTCTATGGAGGGTCCTACTTTATGTGCATATTTGCATTACCAGTGTTTATATATGTTTTCTAATATTACATGGGATTAACCCAGCATAGGTTGGCCCACGTTGGGTCTAAAGTTACAGTCAACATAATTATTTTTTTCTTCCTGTAATCCATGTGCATGTTTGCATTACTAGTGTTTCTGCATGCTTTCTAACTCTCTATGTGGTCAACCCAGCACAGGTCATTCATCTCTAAACGAATAGGTATAGGATTTTCCTTTTTGTATTTCATGTGCAGGTTTGTATTATCAGTGTTTATGCATGCTTTCTAACTCTACATGTGGACAACCCAGCACAGGTCATTCATCTCTACATGAATAGGCATAGTATTACCTCCACCCTTTAGATAGCACAAGAATTTTTTTATTTTTTTTCTCAACATGCTATGACTGACTTTATACTTACCTAGTCTGGATGCTTCGTACCTTACTCAGGTTTGTTATGGTTGTATGTACATTTCCATTGCTGATTTCACAGGTTTAACTTATGTTTATAGATTTGTTTGTATCCTTCCCGTGTGCACAGAGGGGGGCCGATGGTTTCGGCTCTCTCTCTGTTCCTATTCCTAGCTCCCCCCCCACATAGGTAGCCCACGCCAGGGTTCCACATAGGTGAACTATTTTCACCTCATTTCCTATCACAACACCTCTGAACTAACGTCTTATCCTAATTTCCCCCCCTAACCCCCTCCTTTCGTTTTCTATTCTATCCCCTGTCCACAGGCCAAGGCCGAGAGATGGTGCACTCTCTAAAGGTGCTCACACACAATGTCAGGGGGCTTAACTCCCCCTTTAAAAGGAGTCTTTTGTCTCGTGAACTTAAATTTCACAATCCCGACGTAGTCTTCCTGCAGGAGACTCACTGGCAGTCGGGCGCCACTCAATATTTTCACTCCCGTTCCTATAAAGTCCTGGAACACTCACCCTTCTCCAAAAAAGCTAGAGGGACGGCCATCCTGCTTCACAACAGGATCGCCTACGAGCAAATTTACGCACTTACTGACCCTCAAGCCAGATATACAATTCTGGTTTGTAAACTGGACCATGTTCTTCACACATTGGTCTCCGTTTATCTTCCCAACTCCCGGCAGCCTGCATCTCTTCGTACTATTTTGCAGACGCTTGATACGATCAAGCAAGGGAGGGTCTTGATCGCGGGAGACTTCAACATGACATGGGAGCCAACTCTCGACCGCAAACAGCTTCAAGCTGGCAGTAAACCTTCACAAGAGACATATGTCTCTGCCCAATTTAGGGCAGTAATGTCACAATTTGGAAATACTTAGACATTTGGAGAAGTTTACATCCCAACGATAGGGACTTCACCCATTTCTCTATCCCTCACAAAACTTACTCCCGGCTGGACTACATCTTTTGTCAGGCTGGGTCTTTGGACTCGGTCTCCTGCTCCAGTATCCCCCTCTGTTCCTGGTCAGATCATGACCTTGTAACGGCAGGGCTGTTTCTCTCAGATAGAATGCCTAGTAAATCCAATTGGTGCCTCCCTAGGCACATTCTGGCCGACATCCCGTTCAGAGAGGAATTAAGACGGGACCTGACTGAACTGTTAGTTTGTAATGACAACGGCCAGACCTCAGACGATATTCTCTGGGGCGCGATCAAAGCAACTATCAGGGGCCTTATCATTCGCAAACAAGGAGCCCTGAGAAAGCAAGCGGGCCTTACCCTTGCGCAGGCACACGCAAAACTCAGATCCTTGGAATCCCTAAATCGCGCTTCCATTAGCCTCGATGTAGCTGCGCAGATTGCTACAGTTAAGGAGCATATCAACCTCCTAGAGCTCCGCCGCACACAAACTAATCTCAGCAAACTGAAACAGTTATACTATTACAAAGGTAATAGACCTGACACTATGCTTGCCAATAGGCTCAGGCATAAGCATAGTAACTCCCGCATTTCCCAGATCAATTATAATGGCAAGTTGCATAAGAAGCCCTCTCAGATTGGAGAATGTTTTGCTGACTTTTACTCCAAACTTTACAATATCGAAAATTCGGAGACTCTCACCCCAACTTCTAGCCAGGATATCAGAGACTTCCTGGCCTCTGCTAACCTCCCCACTCTTACTACAGAGCAACAAGACTCTCTCACAGCCCCTTTCTCTTTGGCGGAGATTAAGCTAACGATAAAAAATCTAAAACCCTTCAAGGCTCCAGGGCCTGACGGCTTTTCTGCCCAGTTTTATAAGGTATTTGTCAATCCCCCTACTTGCAGCGGTTTTTTACCTTAGCAAGTGATGAAGGTTCCTTGAAGGAGGAATTCTTAAAAGCAGCCATAGTCACTCTGCCAAAACCAGATAAGGATCCCTCGTCCTGTGCAAGCTACAGGCCAATTTCTTTAATTAACGTGGACGTGAAGGTTTACTCTAAAATCCTTGCCAACCGTATTAGCAGGCTTCTTCCGCACCTTATAGGTCCGGATCAAGTAGGGTTCATTCATAGGCGCGAGGGGCCGGATAATACTAGGCGCCTTGTTAATATTGTGTGTGAATCTACCAGAATGCAGAAGCCTTTCTCGGTTATCTCTTTGGATGCCGAGAAGGCTTTTGACCGCATCCGCTGGTCCTACTTGTGGGAAACCCTCAAAACCTTTAACTTCCCTCAGTCCACATGCAGGGCTATCCAGGCGCTATATTCTGCCCCGTCGGCTGCTGTTAGGGGTCTTGGCTTTCAGTCTGACCCTTTCAACATCTCCAATGGTACTAGACAGGGGTGCCCCCTGTCTCCGCTGTTGTTTGCCCTCGCGATCGAGCCCTTGGCTGCCCATATCCGGGATGATGCCTCCCTTCCAGGGATAATGCTCTCAGGCACTCTGCAAAAAATTGCGCTGTTCGCAGACGATATCACAATCTTCACTGCGGACCCCGGTAGAGCTGTCCCCAGACTGCTGGATGTTCTGAAGACTTTTGGTGACCTCTCATTTTATAAATTGAACACTCAAAAGACAGAGATATACTGGTGGGGATACCCCCACAATTACATTAACAGTTTAAAGAAAAGGTATAACTTCAAATGGTCACAGGAGCAGGTCACACACCTGGGGGTTAGAATATCTAACAATGCCTCAAAAATGGTCAAGGATAATTACATCCCCTTGCTGTCAGAACTGAGATCCTTAAAAAACGCTTGGGATCACAAGTCCATCTCGTGGATGGGGCGTATAGCATCTATTAAAATGTCTTTCCTCCCTAAGCTCACCTACTTGTTTAGGTGCCTTCCCATCAGAGTCCCTATGTCACTCTTGCTACAGTTCCAGAGTGAAATAACAAAGTTTATTTGGAAGGGCTTGACCCCCAGGATAGCTCAAAAAAACCTGAAATTTCCTATACATCTAGGAGGCCTGGCTTCCCCCTCTGTGGTAAAATACTACGAGGGGGCCATGCTTACCCACATTTCCCAGTGGGGAGTTCTTCAGTCCCGTGATAAATGGCGCGAGATTGAACAGGCCTCTTTACCACATAATGTCCTGCTCAAGGACGTTATTTGGACTCCTCCACACAGTCGCAGAATTTTAGGTATCAGCAATCTAGTCATCACAGAATGCCTTCAGGTCTGGGATAAGATCCGGCATCGCCAACTAATTGCCCCCCACCCTTCCCCTATCACTTCGGTGGCTGGTCTGCTCTCTGGGTTGGCGGATACTCACCCGAATATATGGGCCAGACTAGGGATTCGGCGGGTCTCGGACTTCTGGTCCGCATCACAGCCCGATGGCTTTATAGACCCAACTCTCCTGGGCCCCCCTGGAGATATTCCTCCGGTCCTCTTTTTTGAAACTATCAGGATTAAAAGTCTCCTGAGAAGTTGGGGTTTTCTCCCCACCACCTCTCGTCAGTCCACCCCATGGGAGTCTGTCTGGAAGACGGGTCACAGACTTACCCGGCCATTATCGTTCCATTACAGGACTCTCGATGGCACTGTCCCACCTGAAATTGCCCCGCACTTACAGATTTGGGATGCTTTATTGCATTTCCAAATTTCGGTAGACGCCTGGCAAAGGGCCATCCTTCTGACGAAAAAAACCCTCCATTGCATCACTATGTTCGAAACTTATTACAAGGTGATTTCTCATTGGTACCTGGTTCCCACACGCCTAGCAAGGATGTACTCAGGTGTGTCGCCTCTTTGCTGGAGGAACTGTGGTTTGCAGGGCACCTTGCTCCACATTTGGTGGGAATGCCCTAAAATTACTATCTTATGGTCTCAAGGTTTCCGCGCCCTTACTGATTTTGGAATCAGAATTCCGCCTGGCCCGGCTACTGCTTTGCTCCACCTGGGCTTACAGGATCTACCCAAGCATCAAGCTATCTTCAGTACCTACTTATTGGCCTCTATTAAGACTAACCTGGCTAGGTCCTGGAAAAAAGAAAAACCCCCTTCATGGAACGAGATTGAGAAAACCATGGCCTTCTTATACACCATGGAAAAGACTATATATTTTGATTTAAACAAACTGGATATATTCGAACTTGCTTGGGCCGATTGGAAAGACAAGTTTGATACTTCCTGGAGCCCTCCTGTCACGTCCTAAAGCCTACAGCCTGACTCTTCTTGATCTATCTACCATCTTCCTCACTGTTTCCCTTTCCTCTTCTGTACTCCCCCCCCCTCCTTCCCCCTCCCCCCCCTCCCTAGACTTTGTTCTGACTCCAAGACATGTGTTGTGTTATATAGGTTCCTTTTCAGACATCCCATTGGCTCTCAGACTAATGCGAGATGTCATCTCTCCACCAGGGGAGTCCATCTAATCTTATTAATATTTTATTGTTTCTCATCTTTGGGACCCCTGGCTCTATTTATAACCATATACTCCTGTATGCCATTGATGTTTGTGTTTGGGACCTGCGTGTCCCTCATTGTTACTCCTATAAGTTTGAAAATAAATAAAATATATTTAAAAAAAAAAAAAAAAAAAATAAATACAAAGTTGCCTGTAAAATAAATATAAATCCTAAACTAGCTACAATGTAACTATTAGTTATATTGTAGCTAGCTTAGGGTTTATTTTATCGGTAAGTATTTAGTTTTAAATAGGATTAATTTATTTAATTACGGTAAATTTATTTCGTTTAATTTAAATTATATTTAAGTTAGGGGGTTGTTAGGGTTAGACAGGTTTAGGGGTTAATACATTTATAATAGTGGCGGCAACGTTGGCGGCAGCAGATTAGGGGTTAATAAATTTAATATAGTTGCAGCAACATTGGGGGGGCAGATTAGGGGTTAATAAATATAATGTAGGTGTCGGCAATGTTGGGGGCATCAGATTAGGGGTTCATAAGTATAATGTAGGTGTCAGCGATAGCGGGGGCGGCAAATTAGGGGTTAATAAGTGTAAGATTAGGGGTGTTTAGACTCGGGGTTCATGTTAGGGTGTTAGGTGCAGACATAAAATTAATTTCCCCATAGGAAACAATGGGGCTGCATTAGGAGCAGAACGCTGCTTTTTTGCAGGTGTTAGGTTTTTTTTCAGCCAGCTCAGCCCCATTGTTTCCTATGGGGAAATTGTGCACGAGCACGTTTTTCAAGCTTACCCCTGACTTAAGCAACGCTGGTATTGAGGTGAGATGTGGAGCTAAATTTTGCTCTACGCTCACCTTTTTGCGGCTAACGCCGGGTTTAAAAAAACCTGTAATATCAGCGTTGTCTTAAGTGAGCGGTGGAAAAAAAAGGCTTGTTAGCAATGCACCCCTGTTACCGCAAACTCGTAATCTCGCCGAATGTTTGCTAGAATTTGAAGAAAACAAAAAATTATGTCATGCTTGTTCTGTTCACAAGGGTTATTTTTTATACAATATAAGCACATATGTCATTCAAGCCATTGTACTCGACTGTAAGATATGTATTAATAATACACTTTAACATTAAGTTTATCCTATGGTTATTTTGCAAGAGTGCAAAATATAATAAAAATAATAAAATATAAAAAAAAAACAAGAAGAAGGGCAGCATTGAATGCTTCACTGTTGTAAGCAAACCACATTATCACATAAAAATAAATTATTAGAAACCAATTAGATAAAAAAAAAAAAAAGAAACAAATTACTTCCTCTTCCTTCCCCTCTTCCCAGGGAAGCTCCCATATATGCATTGGGAAAGACTCAGGATAACAAAGGGTTAATTGAATACCCTTTAAATAGAAGGAGGAGCTGAATAATGAACATCTTGATAAAGGCTTTCTACAAGCCGAAATGCGTCATTCAGTGGCCAGGTTTTACTGCATCCAAAAGGGACTCCCAGGACCATGATATCAACAGAGAAGTCACTCCATAGGAGGGCAAGTTGTATGTGAAAGCAGTAGGAGACTGAAGTTGTAGGCATTTATGCCAAATTTTGAATAATGCGCATACTCGTCAAACCCAATGCAACATAGCGATTGGATCACAATACTCACGTGACTAACTGATCAAATAGAGCTGGAGTTCTCAGTCAGCAACTCAGACACAGCGAGAGCAGGTGAGCGAAACAGCTTTTCACATTGAGAAAAGAACCAGCGTGATAATGTAAAACTCAGTTTTTTTCACTGGAAACTTACTTCTTTAAATACTCACTACTTGTCAAACGCTATTATTGCGACTTAAAGGAACCACTTTAAACAATCTTAAGTGGACTTTATATCACATATTTACAGCTTGGCATATCCTACTAGTTTAGCGGCTTAAAGGAACCACTATAAACGATCTCAAGTGGGATTCGATATTACTTATAACCAGTTTGGAAAATTATGCAACATTTAGCAGAGCATATGTTGAATAATACTATTAATATATATGTGTGTTTTATTTGATACAAAATTGACACTGGTGACTTAGGATTGTCTGTTTTTTTTAGAGTTATTAAACTTTTAATCTATTCTGTTTAACGTTTGTTTTATTATTGAAGGTTTTATTTTTGAATGTTTTAAAATTAAATGTTTTATTATTAAATATTTATCCATTAGCACCCAGCCTTTTACCAGATTGCTGTAGGCACCACCTCCATCCCTTTGTAACTTGGCTCTATGGGGGCTCAGGCCTTCTCTGTTGCATCCTCCTTGGAGATTGTGGTTGGGAAAGTGGAGTACTCTCAGGGGAAGGTGGTGGAGGATGCTGAGATGAAGGAGGCAGAGATGATGGTGATGCAGGGGCTGCACTTGTCATGTTGCACTAATTGAACTAATAGCTCCATTACTTCCCTTCGCTCCCTCATCATCTGGGTGTGCTCCCTCATCGTCTGGGTGTTCTTCCTGACCTTTGCCAGGAGGAGTCTTAGCTTCTATAATTGTGGTATAAAACCAGTTTGCAGCAAGGTTTTGTTGCTCATTAGCCAACCTGGGGGCTCTGAAATCTCTCGCAAATCAGCTAATTAATTCAAACTCCAAGATTTTTGTGGAATGTCTTCAGTTTATTCTGCAGGCCCAGATTCTTCTGTATGCCCAGCTTCTTCTTTAGGCCCATTTTCTTCTGTAGGCAGAGCAACAGGAGTGAAGGTGAGTCTTGAGCAAGGATTTCCTACTCCCTATCTGAGGTCCCATGTTGTTCAGGGGAGAATGCAGGTGGTTTTTCTGGTGAGAGGTTCCGAGGTGAGTCCCATTCAGCACCATGTGTATGGCCAGAAGGAGTACATTGCTCATACTTTGATTCTTTATGTCATGAGAGGCTGGTTGAGATTTGTCTCCTAGGTGGAGTGGCCCATTTTTCCTCCTCCCTTGAGATGGCCCTGAAATCCGCAGAAGAGACTGTATAGGTGTAAAAAAAAGTAGACATGATAAACAAATAATTATCAATAAAAATTTTTTTTTAATATTATGATTGATATTGTAGAACTAAACCTTGAATGTGTCTTGAATGTGTCTTAGTAATAAGAAATCGCAAAACACAATCATATATGTATGTATTGGGTACTTGTAAAGCGCGGCTAATCACCCGTAAGGGTCTCAAGGCGCTGCTCATATATCAGTTTTCAGTATTCACAAATCGGGATTTATGTCAAATACATATGTCCATTACTATTGAATATTACTCAATTGAATGTAAATCCCCCAAATTCTTTACAAACACAGCAACATCCCTTTGTTGCAACATGGTTAATGTGCTGTTTCAATAATGTGCAATGTGTTATGCAATGCATGATTGCACTCTCTATTTTTTTTAACAGTAAATTTTGCACTTGCAAAGACTCATTTGCATTCTCTCTGAAATGTAGCATATCACAGATGATGTTGCGGATTGCGCAAATTTGTTTCACAATAATTCATTTATTTTTTAACCCTTCACATTTTAATTGATGTAAAATATATAATAACACTATGTAGACATATATAATTACCAAGTATGTAAACTTAAAGAGCAAAAATGTCAAATAAATCAAAGATTTTCAAACACCAATTTCTAAATGGTATGTTAAGTGCAATACATGCAATAAAGCAATTGTGAGATACATAATACCATGAACTGTTAAGATGTAATGACGTTCTAAGAAACTTTATTTTCCTTACCAGGAGATACCTTTTGCCTCTCCCCGGTATAAATAACTCCTGGGATACCGATGCCACCTCAAATATATTCTCCCATTGACAGTAGGTGATGACCTGTGCAGGCCCGCCACAAGTCCTGGAAGCCGTTGCCCACTCCTTGGCCAGCTTCTTCTTGAGTTCCCTCTTACAGACTTGGTAGTGGAACTTGATTGAAATAATGGTCTTCCTGCGATTCCCTACATAGTTGATGGCATCCAAGATTTCCTACCAGATCTTCTGTTTCCCTGTTCTGCTCATTGCTGATGACTTCATCCTCCTTGCCCTCTGCATGTATAATGTACCTCTCCTCCTTTAGTCGTGCTTTCCCCTTTGATGGTTGTGCAGCCTGTTGTTCCCTGGTGCTGTATTGCACCCTGTCTGTGCTCCTGCACTGTCCCTTTACTACTGGGCCCAGCCACCTGGCAATCTTCAACCATGCAGCTAGGGCCCCTCTCCCTGACTGCTCTGCTGTCCCTCTCCGGTCTCCTATTCCTCTGCCCCCAGTTGTCTCTGTCCTCTCCTCTACCTGATGTCCCTCTTTTTCCTGTGCTGTCTCCTCTCCTGTTTTTCCCCTATACTAACTACTAACTCCTCGAATCCCCCCCCTCTCCCCATCCCCCCTCTCTCCTCCCTCTACTTCCTCTCCTCTCCCCCGCCCTCTCTTCTTTGTTCTGGCTCTAAGCCTCCCCTCCATCCTGTACAGAAAACAATGTGTTATTGCCCAAAATGAAAAGGAGTGAAAATAAATAACTGAAAATAAAAGTGTCCAAACTGTGAATAAGTTTGTAGGGTGGGTAAAAAGGGAAAAGGGTAAGTTACAAACTTGACAAATGTGGCAAACGAAAAGAGGAAAATGCAGAGGAATGAGTTACAAAATTAACCAAATAAAAGTATGAAAAAATAGACTTGTCAGAAATAAAGGCTTGGGTAAGGTTAAGTGGATAGGGAAAGGATATGAGGGAAGGGTATATGGGGAGGATAAAGATTTAAAGGGAATGGGGTATGGAGTGCGTGTATATGTATGCGTATGTAGTGCTAATGTTATGTGTATGTACCTAGTGAATGTGTTTGTATGTAAATTAATATAATATGTATACTGCTCTTCTAAGTGTAACTAATAAGTAATAAAACAAATGTAAAGACAAATACAGCAGCACTCATACAATCACAAAGTCCCAAACGTACACAGGACAACTATACTACCTTGTATACCACCTCAATGAACCCAAAAAAATAAATACCCACCAACTACTCACTAAGGAGCTACACTAACAACACACTACTGACTCTATATATCTCTCTTTCTCTATCCTAAACCTCCAACGCCAAGACCTGTACCTAACTCGTTTAAGCAATACAGTCAAGGTGTACATTGCAAAAGTGTCCTTATATACACTATAGAAACACAGGTACGAGCAGGACGTTTAGCATGAAACCAGTCTTGCACAAACATGATTGAGCTTGAAATCAGGTTGTGATAATTCCCGCTCTCGTGTTAATTGGGCCCTAAAGCAAACTTTTTACTTTCAACTTGTGATACAAATGTAAAACAGCAAGCACAGTATTTGTGTAAACGGGATCCACTTGTAATCTGGTCCAAAATATGCTACATTTATGCATTATTATTTTTCTTTATTTATAAAGTGCCAACAGCGCTGCCCATGGGTACAAAGATAAAAGTACAACGGAGAAACAATATAATAAAAGACACAATTTTACAGACAAATACAAGGGTAATTGAGGGCCCTATCCCGGTGGGAACTTACAATCTAGATGGGTAGGAGGATGGGAAACAGGAGGTATTGACTGCAAATGTGAAAATGATATTAGTGAGGAGATAGATGACGGCAACTGTTAGGTAAGTGACATTCATTTGTTACTGAGTAAGGTGATAAGCTTCCCTGAACAAAAAAGGTCTTTAGGGAACGTTTAAAGGGGGACAGGTTAGGTGAAAGTCTGATAGCTCGAGGAAGTGCATTCCAGAGAGTTGGTGCCGCACAAGAGAAGTCCTGTAGTGTAGCATGAGAGGAGGTGATGGTAGAGGACACAAGGAGCAGGTCATTGTTGGAGCTTATGGGGTGGTCTGGAGTATATTTGTTGATGAGTGAGGACAGGTAGGGTGGGGCAGCATTTGTTAGGGCTTTATAGGTCAGGGTGAGAATTTTGAATTCAACTCTGCTGTGAATGGGGAGCCAGTGAAGGGACTCACAGAGAGATGCATAAGAAAAAGAGCATTGAAAGAGGTGGATTAGCCTGGCAGATGCATTTAGAACAGATTGAAGGGGAGAGAGGCGGGAGAGAGGGAAGCCAGTTAGTAGGTTATTACAGTAGTCAAGTCGGGAAATTACCAGGGATTGAATTAGCTGTTTAGTAGTTTCAGCACTCAGAAACGGACACATTTTTAAGATATTGCGTAGGTGGTTGCGGCAGGATGAAGAGAGCAATTCGATGTGGGGAGTGAAAGACAGATTTGAGTCAAGTGTGACTCCAAGGCAGCGGACTTAGGGTTATAGGAAGATAGTGCTGCCGCCAACAGTGATAAGAAAATTAGAAACTGGAGTAAAGTTAGAGGGGAGATTAGAAGTAGTTCAGTCTTGGACATGTTTATTTTTAGGAGGTGAGAGGCCATCCAGGTAGAAATGTCAGATAAGGATTCACTGATGTGAGAATAGACAGAAGGAGAGAGTGCAGGAGTGGATAGGTAGATCTGAGTATCATCAGCATAGAGGTGATAGTTGAAGCCATAGCTTTTGATAAGTTTACCTAGTGAAGAAGTGTAAATAGAGAAGAGTAGAGGGCCCAGGACAGAGCCTTGAGGTACTCCAACAGACAGAGGCCATAGAGGAGGAACTGTTAGAGAGATAAGAGTGATCTTAGGAGAGGGTAGTGTCACAGAGCCCAAGAGAGCTGAGAGTCTGTAGGAGGAGGGGATGGTCAACAGTGTCAAAGGCAGCAGAGAGGTCAAGTAAGATGAGTATAGAATAGTAGCCTTTGTTTTTAGCAGAAAGGAGATTGTTAGTAACCTTGGTGACGGCAGTCTCAGTTGAGTGTTGGGGATGGAAGCCAGATTGCAGGGGGTTGAGCAATGAGTTGGAGGGCCGGAAGTGGGATAGGCAATTGAAAACTAGTTTTTCAAGGATTTTTGAAGCTAGCGGGAACAGTGATATGGGGTGGTAGTTTTCAGGAGAGTTAGGGTTAAGGGAGGGTTTTTTGAGGATGGGGTGACCTTTGCATGTTTGAAGGAGGCAAAGAATGAACCGATAGAAAGGGATAGGTTGAATAGCATCCGCTATAAATCTACCTCTATGTTTTGTTGCAGACTTAAAAAAAAAATATGGTATACGACCATACACTAAAAAAATTATTTTTTAACATGTTTTACTTTAAAAGGTACTGAACCATTCTCCTGTAAATATATATATATATATATATATATATATATATATATATATATATATATATATATATATATATATATATAAACACAATACAACAACACCAAAAACATTAGCAGCAAGTTGTCAGGTAGTTAAAAAAACGGAAGACTGCACAATACACTTATCCAAGACCAAAACTAATACAGGTAAAAGACATGAAAATAGCAAAGCCATCAGAGCCAAGGTAGGCAATTAAAGAAACAGCAGCAGCACTCCCAAAAGTCCAATTCACTTTATTTAATCTTGCAGATGCACAGCAGTCAACATTGCAGATTATTATCCTTATTCATGTCTAAATACAAAACAGGCCTAATCCAAAATTAAATGTGCCTAGGACCTCCTACCAAACATCACATGTTCCGAAATATTAACCCTTTAGTATACAGAGACAGTATTATTACTAAGAAGGTTTTGTTTTTTAAGATTTAGGAACAACCTAGAACATCAGTGCTATATGTCCTTCCTAAAGTCCACAAAATTGTGGAAGAACCCCCAGGTTGCCTCCTATTTTTGGGCATAGACTCAAGATGAAATAAAGTGAATTGAACTTGTTGAAGTGCTGCTGTCGTTTTATGATTGCTATGTTGACAGCCTCTTCATTATGTAATTATTCTTTTACATGTTTGTCACTTCATACAAACAGTTGTCAAAATCCTCTGACTAGCTTTGTACCATCTTAGAGCACTAAAACAATACTAATATTTATAGTTCTTTCATTTGTAATTGACAGTGTTGGTAGGCTTTTTTTCTAAACTGTAATTAAGGAAATTAAAGCACATGCTTTTTCCCTATAGACACAACTTTTGAGATATATAAGCACCTCTCAATATGAAGAGACTCTTGAATCTTTAATGCTTGCTCTGTAATACATACATTCTAATGCACTTGATGAAGACACTCATCTCTCTTGAAAGTATACTGTCTTTCTATTAAAGGGATAGTAAAGTCCAAATTAAACTTTCATGATTCAGATAGGACATGTAATTTTAAACAACTTTCTAATTTACTTTTATCATCAAATTTGCTTTGTTCTCTTGTTATTCTTAGTTGAAAGCTAAACCTATGTAGGTTCATATGCTGTTTTACCACTTAAAGGCCGCCTTTTATCTGAATGCATTTCACAGTTTTTCGCAGCTAGAGGGCATTAGTTCATGTGTTTCATACAGATAACATTGTGCTCACACACGTGGATTATTTAAGGGTCAGCACTAATTGTCTAAAATGCAAGTCTGTCAAAAGATGTGAGATAAGAAGGCAATCTGCAGAAGCTTAGATACATTGTAATTACAGAGGTTAAAAGGATATTTCTATAACAGTGTTGGTTATTGAAAACTGGGGAATGGTAAATAAATGGATTATCTATCTTTTTAAACAATAACATTTTTTGGGTTTGCTATCCCTTTATGGCCTAGATCTTTGTGACACCAGTTTATTTTATAAACCCATCCATTTTTTTTTATTATTATTATTATTATTATTATTATTATTAAAAAAAAATTGCAACACACTGGAACCACAATGAGCAAGCTGTATGTTGCAACATAATGTCTCCTAATAACTGGTAGCAAAGACAAGCCCAGTATGGAGTTTCAGACACCAAATGCATTAATACTGAACCACAACTTCCTAGTACTGCAATAAACACAATCTTACATGTCCTATCACAATATGGAATAAACTGCAGTAGACTTTCCCCAGTAACCTTCCTCAGCCTCACGGTTACCAGTACTAGAATACCCAGCCCAATTAGTCTATCCTGAACCCAACACAATAATAATAATGCTTTTCTAACAGAGTTGTGCTGACAATATTTAATTTGCTTATTAAATCACTCCTTGGATATGTAACTTCAAATAAAAAAACGAAGATGAAATGTTATGGAGGTTTAATGCATTTTAGTATGAATAGAGGTACATGATTATTAAAGCAGAAATAAAAACATAATTTATGTAAGAACTTACCTGATAAATTCATTTCTTTCATATTAGCAAGAGTCCATGAGCTAGTGACATATGGGATATACATTCCTACCAGGAGGGGCAAAGTTTCCCAAACCTCAAAATGCCTATAAATACACCCCTCACCACACCCACAAATCAGTTTAACGAATAGCCAAGAAGTGGGGTGATAAGAAAAAAGTGCGAAGCATAAATATAAGGCATTGGAATAATTGTGCTTTGTACAAAAAAATCATAACCACCACAAAAAAGGGTGGGCCTCATGGACTCTTGCTAATATGAAAGAAATGAATTTATCAGGTAAGTTCTTACATAAATTATGTTTTCTTTCATGTAATTAGCAAGAGTCCATGAGCTAGTGACGTATGGGATAATGACTACCCAAGATGTGGATCTTCCACACAAGAGTCACTAGAGAGGGAGGGATAAAATAAAGGCAGCCAATTCCGCTGAAAATAATCCACACCCAAACAAAGTTTAAAACTTATAATGAAAAAAACTGAAATTATAAGCAGAAGAATCAAACAAACAGCTGCCTGAAGTACTTTTCTACCAAAAACTGCTTCAGAAGAAGAAAACACATCAAAATGGTAGAATTTAGTAAAAGTATGCAAAGAAGACCAAGTTGCTGCTTTGCAAATCTGATCAACTGAAGCTTCATTCCTAAATGCCCAGGAAGTAGAAACTGACCTAGTAGAATGAGCTGTAATCCTTTGAGGCGGAGTTTTACCCGACTCGACATAAGCATGATGAATTAAAGATTTCAACCAAGATGCCAAAGAAATGGCAGAAGCCTTCTGACCTTTCCTAGAACCAGAAAAGATAACAAATAGACTAGAAGTCTTTCGGAAATTCTTAGTAGCTTCAACATAATATTTCAAAGCTCTAACTACATCCAAAGAATGCAATGATTTCTCCTTAGAATTCTTAGGATTAGGACATAATGAAGGAACCACAATTTCTCTACTAATGTTGTTAGAATTCACAACCTTAGGTAAAAATTTAAAAGAAGTTTGCAACACCGCCTTATCCTGATGAAAAATCAGAAAAGGAGACTCACAAGAAAGAACAGATAACTCAGAAACTCTTCTGGCAGAAGAGATGGTCAAAAGGAACAAAATTTTCCAAGAAAGTAATTTAATGTCCAAAGAATGCATAGGTTCAAACGGAGGAGCTTGAAGAGCCCCCAGAACCAAATTCAAACTCCAAGGAGGAGAAATTGACTTAATGACAGGTTTTATACGAACCAAAGCTTGTACAAAACAATGAATATCAGGAAGATTAGCAATCTTTCTGTGAAAAAGAACAGAAAGAGCAGAGATTTGTCCTTTCAAGGAACTTGCAGACAAACCTTTATCCAAACCATCCTGAAGAAACTGTAAAATTCTTGGAATTCTAAAAGAATGCCAGGAAAAATGATGAGAAAGACACCAAGAAATATAAGTTTTCCAGACTCTATAATATATCTCCCTAGATACGGATTTACGAGCCTGTAACATAGTATTAATCACAGAGTCAGAGAAACCTCTTTGACTAAGAATGAAGCGTTCAATCTCCATACCTTTAAATTTAAGGATTTGAGATCCTGATGGAAAAAAGGACCTTGTGACAGAAGGTCTGGTCTTAACGGAAGAGTCCACGGTTGGCAAGAGGCCATCCGGACAAGATCCGCATACCAAAACCTGTGAGGCCATGCTGGAGCCACCAGCAGAACAAACGAGCATTCCTTCAGAATCTTGGAGATTACTCTTGGAAGAAGAACTAGAGGCGGAAAGATATAGGCAGGATGATACTTCCAAGCTTCCGCTTGAGGATCCCTGGATCTGGACAGATACCTGGGAAGTTTCTTGTTTAGATGAGAAGCCATCAGATCTATTTCTGGAAGACCCCACATTTGAACAATCTGAAGAAATACCTATGGGTGAAGAGACCATTAACCCGGATGTAACGTTTGGCGGCTGAGATAATCCGCTTCCCAATTGTCTATACCTGGGATATGAACCACAGAAACTAGACAGGAGCTGGATTCCGCCCATACCAGAATTCGAGATACTTCTTTCATAGCCAGAGGACTGTGAGTCCCTCCTTGATGATTGATGTATGCCACAGTTGTGACACTGTCTGTCTGAAAACAAATGAACAATTCTCTCTTTAGAAGAGGCCAAGACTGAAGAGCTCTGAAAATTGCACGGAATTCCAAAATATTGATCGGTAATCTCACCTCCTGAGATTCCCAAACCCCTTGTGCTGTCAGAGACCCCCAAACAGCTCCCCAACCTGTCAGACTTGCATCTGTTGAAATTACAGTCCAGGTCGGAAGAACAAAAGAAGCCCCCTGAACTAAACGATGGTGATCTGTCCACCACATCAGAGAGTGTCGTACAATCGGTGTTAAAGATATTAATTGAGATATCTTTGTGTAATCCCTGCACCACTGGTTCAGCATACAGAGCTGAAGAGGTCGCATGTGAAAATGAGCAAAGGGGATCGAGTCCGATGCTGCAGTCATAAGACCTAGAATTTCCATGCATAAAGCTACTGAAGGGAATGATTGTGACTGAAGGTTTCAACAAGCTGATATCAACTTTAGACGTCTCTTGTCTGTCAAAGACAGAGTCATGGACACTGAATCTATCTGGAAACCTAAAAAGGTTACCCTTGTCTGAGGAATCAATTAACTTTTTGGTAAATTGATCCTCCAACCATGATCTTGAAGAAACAACACAAGTAGATTTGTATGAGATTCTGCTAAATGTGAAGACTGAGCAAGTACCAAGATATCGTCCAAAAAGGAAATACCACAATACCCTGTTCTCTGATTACAGACAGAAGGGCACCGAGAACCTTTGTAAAAATTCTTGGAGCTGTAGCTAGGCCAAACGGTAGAGCCACAAACTGGTAATGCTTGTCTAGGAAAGAGAATCTCAGAAACTGATAGTGATCTGGATGAGGATAGTCCTTACAGTTACCATTTTGAATGTTGGTATCCTTACATAACGATTCAATATTTTTAGATCCAGAACTGGTCTGAAGGAATTCTCCTTCTTTGGTACAATGAAGAGATTTGAATAAAACCCCAGCCCCTGTTCCAGAACTGGAACTGGCATAATTACTCCAGCCAACTCTAGATCTGAAACACATTTCAGAAATGCTTGAGCCTTCGCTAGGTTTACTGGGACATGGGAAAGAAAAAATCTCTTTGCAGGAGGCCTTATCTTGAAGCCAATTCTGTACCCTTCTGAAACAATGTTCTGAATCCAGTGATTGTGAAGGGAATTGAACCAAATTTCTTTGAAAAAACGTAATCTGCCCCCTACCAGCTGAGCTGGAATGAGGGCCGCACCTTAATGTGGACTTGGGAGCTGGCTTTGGTTTTCTAAAAGGCTTGGATTTATTCCAGACTGGAGATGGTTTCCAAACGCTCCTGAGGATGAAGGATCAGGCTTTTGTTCCTTGTTGTGACGAAAGGAACGAAAACGATTATTAGACCTAAATTTACCTTTAGATTTTTTATCCTGTGGTAAAAAAGTTCCTTTCCCTCCAGTAACAGTTGAGATAATAGAATCCAACTGAGAACCAAATAATTTATTACCCTGGAAAGAAAGGGAAAGCAGAGTAGACTTAGAAGACATATCAGCATTCCAAGTTTTAAGCCATAAAGCTCTTCTAGCTAAAATAGCTAGAGACATATACCTGACATCAACTCTAATGATATCAAAGATGTCATCACAAATAAAATTATTAGCATGTTGTAGAAGAATAATAATGCTATGAGAATTATGATCTGTTACTTGTTGCGCTAAAGCTTCTAACCAAAAAGTTGAAGCTGCAGCAACATCCGCTAAAGATATAGCAGGTCTAAGAAGATTACCTGAACACAAGTAAGCTTTTCTTAGAAAGGATTCAATTTTCCTATCTAAAGGATCCTTAAAAGAAGTACCATCTGCCGTAGGAATAGTAGTACGCTTAGCAAGAGTAGAGACAGCCCCATCAACCTTAGGGATTTTGTCCCAAAATTCTAATCTGTCAGATGGCACAGGATATAATTGCTTAAAACGTTTAGAAGGAGTAAAAGAATTACCCAAATTATTCCATTCCCTGGAAATTACTTCAGAAATAGCACCAGGGACAGGAAACACTTCTGGAATAACTACAGGAGATTTAAAAACCTTATCTAAACGTTTAGATTTAGTATCAAGAGGACTAGAATCCTCAATTTCTAATGCAATTAGGACTTCTTTAAGTAAAGAACGAATAAATTCCATTTTAAATAAATATGAAGATTTATCAGCATCAACCTCTGAGACAGAATCCTCTGAATCAGAGGAACCAATATCAGTATCAGAATGATGATGTTCATTTAAAAATTCATCTGAAAAATGAGAAGTTTTAAAAGACTTTTTACGTTTACTAGAAGGAGGAATAACAGACATAGCCTTCTTAATGGATTTAGAAACAAAAACTCTTATGTTATCAGGAACACTCTGAGTATTAGATGTTGATGGAACAGCAACAGGTAATGTAACAGTACTAAAGGAAATATTATCTGCATTAGCAAGTTTGTCATGACAAACAGTACAAACAACAGCTGGAGGAACAGATACCAAAAGTTTACAGCAGATACACTTAGCTTTGGTAGCTCCAGCACCAGGCAGCGATTTTCCAGAAGTATCTTCTGACTCAGCTTCAACGTGGGACATCTTGCAATATGTAATAGAAAAAAACAACATATAAAGCAAAAATGATCAAATTCCTTAAATGACAGTTTCAGGAATGGGAAAAAAATGCCAGTGAACAAGCTTCTAGCAACCAGAAGCACAAAATAATGAGACTTAAATAATGTGGAGACAATAATGACGCCCATATTTTTTTAGCGCCAAAAAAGACGCCCACATTATTTGGCGCCTAAATGCTTTTGGCGCCAAAAATGACGCCACATCCGGAACGCCGACACCTTTGGCGCAAAAAAAACGTCAAAAATGACGCAACTTCCGGCGACACGTATGACGCCGGAAACAGAAAAAAAAATTTGCGCCAAAAAAGTCTGCGCCAAGAATGACGCAATAAAATGAAGCATTTTCAGCCCCCGCGAGCCTAACAGCCCACAGGGAAAAGTCAAATTTTTAAGGTAAGAAAAAATGATTTATTCATATGCATTATCCCAAATATGAAACTGACTGTCTGAAATAAGGAACGTTGAACATCCTGAGTCAAGGCAAATAAATGTTTGAATACATATATTTAGAACTTTATATAAAAGTGCCCAACCATAGCTTAGAGTGTCACAGAAAATAAGACTTACTTACCCCAGGACACTCATCTACATGTAGTAGAAAGCCAAACCAGTACTGAAACGAGAATCAGTAGAGGAAATGGTATATATAAGAGTATATTGTCGATCTGAAAAGGGAGGTAAGAGATGAATCTCTACGACCGATAACAGAGAACCTATGAAATAGACCCCATAGAAGGAGATCACTGCATTCAAATAGGCAATACTCTCCTCACATCCCTCTGACATTCACTGCACGCTTAGAGGAAAACCGGGCTCCAACCTGCTGCGGAGCGCATATCAACGTAGAATCTAGCACAAACTTACTTCACCACCTCCATAGGAGGCAAAGTTTGTAAAACTGATTTGTGGGTGTGGTGAGGGGTGTATTTATAGGCATTTTGAGGTTTGGGAAACTTTGCCCCTCCTGGTAGGAATGTATATCCCATACGTCACTAGCTCATGGACTCTTGCTAATTACATGAAATAAAATATACATTAAACATGTTGATTTTTCTTCTGTTCACTCACTTTGCATTTTGATAATTGATAAAAATAAACTATTAACATAACTATTTTTAAAACATTCTTACTTTACAGCATTTTTTTCACACCTGCCAAGAACCTATGCCCAATAGTGTTTATGTAAATGTACATATGTATATGTATTTAATGCAGCTAAGGGCAACTTAAAAAAAAAAGTGTAATCAGGACCCCAACATCTAGAAATGGCGTTTAGCATCACTTTCTGTAAATGTTTGTTTCTAATTCACACTTGCATTGTCGTGTTTGTCACTTTCAGTCGTCTTCATAAATGGGCTTTTAAACACTGTCATGCCTTAATGACTGGGATTTCAAACAGGATCATGACTTTGTGGCTGCAAAGACAAAACCCATTAATGACAAGGGGGCGTTTAGCATCCAAATCCATTTTGGATTGTGATCACCTGAAAAACACACTTCCCATAAATCTACCTATGCATGCTTTTCAAAAAAGGTTAGCAAGAGAATGCTTGTGCAATGCCGCCCCCTGCACATTTGCGGCCAATTGCTGGCTAGCAGGGGGTGTCAATCATCCCTATGGTATCTGATCGGGATGATTGCTGTCTGCCACCTCAGAGGTGGCAGTTGAGTTAAGGAGCAGCAGTCTTACAATCGCTGCTTCTTAACTTTTGTTTCAGGTGAGTATGAAGGTTCTCGGGGAATAAGCAGCATCCGCTATAAATCTACCTCTATGTTTTGTTGCAGACTTAAAAAAAATATGGTATACGACCATACACTAAAAAAAATATTTTTTAACATGTTTTACTTTAAAAGGTACTGAACCATTCTCCTGTAAATATATATATATATATATATATATATATATATATATATATATATATATATATATATATATATATATATATATACACAATACAACAACACCAAAAACATTAGCAGCAAGTTGTCAGGTAGTTAAGACTGCACAATACACTTATCCAAGACCAAAACTAATACAGTTAAAAGACATGAAAATAGCAAAGCCATAAGAGCCAAGGTAGGTAGCTAAAGTTTTATGTAAGGTACAATCTAATGTCAATGCAGTCAGCGGAAGATGAGTAATGAAAAACATTATTTTAGACAGCAAACAATTTTATCATGGCAAACAGGGGAAAAAAACACTATAGAAATAATTTAATTGGACCAATGGCACAACTTGCATTTAACTCCTCAGAGCCTCACTTTGAAATATGAGGTTAGTGGTGAAACATGATAAGGGTGTTGGAGGGTAAAAAGGGGACCCATTATTTTGCTGTAATTGGAAGGGCTTTATTATGCTACTGCTAGAATTGACTGAAAAGTCAGCAGTTACTGAGCACATTTAGTTTATCACCATGGGACAAAGGGCAGTGAAAGGATTATGAATACTGGCAAATGAATATATGCAGCTTGCAAACAATCTACCATTAGATACATATTTACCTAACAAAAAAAGTGTGAAAATACACTGTAAAACAAGGAGTTATATTTCATATTAGATTAGTGCTTTGACAAGTTATAATTAGTCTCAATATTGAAGGTGCAGCAAATAAAGCTACCGTCTAGTCTTTGAGACATAAATTGTTTACATTTACATTTAGGAAATTTCCCTTAATATATGAATAATGAGAAACATAAAATAAGTCCCATTATAAACATAAGTGAGGTGATTTAAAAAAAAAAAAATATATATACATATACAGTGGGGGAAAAAAGTATTTAGTCAGCCACCAATTGTGCAAGTTCTCCCACTTAAGAAGATGAGAGAGGCCTGTAATTTACATCATAGGTATACCTCAACTATGAGAGACAAAATGTGGAAACAAATCCAGACAATCACATTGTCTGATTTGGAAAGAATTTATTTGCATATTATGGTGGAAAATAAGTATTTGGTCACCTACAAACAAGTAAGATTTCTGGCTCTCACAGACCTGTATCTTCTTCTTTAAGAGGCTCCTCTGTCCTCCACTCATTACCTGTATTAATGGCACCTGTTTGAACTTGTTATCAGTATAAAAGACACCTGTCCACAACCTCAAACAGTCACATTCCAATCTCCACTATGGTGAAGACCAAAGAGCTGTCGAAGGACACCAGAAACAAAATTGTAGACCTGCACCAGACTGGGAAGACTGAATCTGCAATAGGCAAGCAGCTTGGTGTGAAGAAATCAACTGTGGGAGCAATAATTAGAAAATGGCAAGACCACTGATAATCTCCCTCAACATGGGGCTCCACGCAAGATCTCACGGTGGGGTAAAAATGATCACAAGAATGGTGAGCAAACACCCCAGAACCACACGGGGGGACCTAGTGAATGACCTGCAGAGAGCTGGGACCAACATAAGAAAGGCTACCAAAAGTAACACACTATGCCGCCAGGGACTCATATCCTGCAGTAGCAGACGTGTCCCCCTGCTTAAGCCAGTACATGTCCGGGCCCGTCTGAAGTATGCTAGAGAGCATTTGGATGATCCAGAAGCAGATTGGGAGAATGTCATATGGTCAGATGAAACCAAATGAGAACTGTTTGGTAGAAACACAACTCGTCGTGTTTGGAGGAGAAAGAATGCTGAGTTGCAACCAAAGAACACCATACCTACTGTGAAGCATGGGGGTGGCAACATCATGCTTTGCGGCTGTTTCTATGCAAAGGGAACAGGATGACTGATCCGTGTACATGAAAGAATGAATGGGGCCATGTATCGTGAGATTTTGAGTGCAAACCTTCTTCCATCAGCAAGGGCATTAAAGATGAAACGTGGCTGGGTCTTTCAGCATGACAATGATCCCAAACATACCGCCCGGGCAATGAAGGAGTGGCTTCGTAAGAAGCATTTTAAGGTCCTGGAGTGGCCTAGCCAGTCTCCAGATCTCAACCCCATAGAAAAACTTTGGAGGGAGTTGAAAGTCTGTGTTGCCCAGCGACAGCCCCAAAACATCACTGCTCTAGATGAGATCTGCATGCAGGAATGGGCCAACATACCAGCAACAGTGTGTGACAACTTTGTGAAGACTTACAGAAAACGTTTGACCTCTGTCATTGCAAACAAAGGATATATAACAAAGTATTGAGATGAACTTTTGATTTTGACCAAATACTTATTTTCCACCATAATTTGCAAATAAATTCTTTTTCAAATCAGACAATGTGATTGTCTGGATTTGTTTCCACATTTTGTCTCTCATAGTTGAGGTATACCTATGATGAAAATTACAGGCCTCTCTCATCTTCTTAAGTGGGAGAACTTGCACAATTGGTGGCCAACTAAATACTTTTTTGTCCCACTGTATATATATATATATATATATATATATATATATATATATATATATATATATATATATATATATATATACTGTATATATATATATATATATATATATAATTATTATAATTTTTTAAACTTATTTATTTATTTATCCAAACCGTTGACTGATAAGAGCATGATATATATTGTTGCCTTCAAAATATTACTGCTAAGGTTTTAACTATAAACCCCATTTTTATGTTTGTGAATAAAGGAACATTGACTAGTTAAACTGTATCCATTTCAGCTGTCATTCTGCAAAGTATATAAACTATAGAAATTATATTTTGCATAGCAGAATGGTGTTCACAACATTAAAGGGATATTGTACTATCCTTTTTACCCTTTAACTTGTTCACAGTTACCATCTGTATAGTACTAAATGCTTTGGAAATAGTTTATTTTGGTGTATTCTTGCAATTGAAATAGCTGGTTTTGCTAATTTAAACTACCACCCGTAAGGGTTTTTTCAAAACCCAAGCACTGGCTTTGAGATATAGAGAAATACATATACGATAAGGAGGTTTGGTGCTCCTGTAAGCTATGCCCATTTTAATGGGTATACTTTTTAGAACAATTTGTGAGTAGGTTAGCAAAGAGGTTACATTATCCTTAACTATTTCTAAGAAAGCCTGACCATGAGGTAATGCTGACAGGAAAGTAAAACGTTTAATTTATGTATGATACGTGAGAGGGACTATGAATTGTTGAAGAACAGAATAGATTAACATACCTTGTTTAAAATATTGCCAGAGCATAGAGGTTTTACTTGCCAGCAGTCTAAAGGGTATATAAACTCAGTGTAAACATAGAGTATTTTGAGTGCCTATCCAAGAGAGACTGGGGTAATATAAGATCATGTATTACTTTATTATGTTTTTATTGTCATCTTTGTGTTTAAACTTTGTTTCAATAATGTTATTTTTTTATCCATCTCTTCTTTAAAGATACATTAAACACTAAATAAATGCTAGATAGATTGAAGCATTCAAAGAAAATATTAGTCTTAGAATAACATGTAGATGTATTTTTTAAAGCTTTATTAGCTGTTTAAATATTGACAAAATTAGTGTAAAGTTTTAGTGTCTATAATACTATAATAATGAGAGCTGCCATGTTGTAACTTAGGTTACTTTCTCTGCTGTGGCCTATTAGGGACAGTTATAAATAGGTCACTAGAGTGTGCAGCCAATGACTGTTTGGAATAAGTGTTCTGTACTTCAATTTCTAACAGGAACTGAAATGCTCACAATTTCAGAATGGAATTACAGGCACAAGAGACAAAATGAATAAAGTAAGTATATTGTAGATACTTTTTATAGATATAATTTATCACTTTATATTACCATCCCAATGTGTTTAATGTCCTTTTAATAAATGTGTGATTGCTTATTTATAAAAGTAGTTATTGTCATGCATTCTTGGAGAGTTTTTCCAATGTATACAACGATGTATGTAAATCAATATTCATATTTTTTATTTATTTTTTATTTGTTTTATATTGTTTTATTGGCATTGTGTGGTGAATAACTTGAATCAATAGGGTTGTAGGTTATAAATGTAGATACGACTTTGCAGCTAGTAAAACAATTCATTGTAAACACAGTAAAGGACCACTAAATACATTAGAATTGTATTATTAAAAAGTGCATAATAAAAAGACAATGTAATAACACTTACTCTGAATTTCAAATAAGCAGTAGATTTTTTTTTTATTTTTTTTCTGGCAACATTTTTTCTTCCATTTTCCGGCCCACTGTATCATGTCACAGACATCAGCCAATCACAGACTAGTATACATAGACCCTGTAAGCTTGTGCACATGCTCTGTAGGTGCTGGTGTAGTTGAACATGTGCATACAAAATAGATTGTGCAAATTTGATAATGCAACAATGGAAGAAAATTGGAAAGTGTCTTAAAACTGCATTCTCTGACTGAGTTGTGAAAGTTTATTTTGACACTGTCCCTTTAAGTGGAAATACATTTTACAGTACACTTTAAATAACCATTGAAATAACTTTTATATCTTTATGATATATTTTTGTGTGAATTGAGCTTTAATTAAAGGGACAGTCTATACCAGAATTTTTAATAGTTTTAAAAGATAGATAATCCCTTAATTACCCATTCCCTAGTTTTGGATATCCAACACAGTTATATCAATATACTTTTTACCTCTGTGATTACCTTGTATCTAAGCTTCTGCAAACTGCCCCCTTATTTCAGTTCTTTTGACTTGCATTTTAGCCAATCAGTGTTGGCCCCTAGGTAACTCTATGGACGTGAGCACAATGTTATCTATGACACACATGAACTAACACCCTCTAGTGCTGAAAAACTGTCAAAATGCATTCAGAAAAGAGGTGGCCTTCAAGGTCTAAGAAATTAGCATATGAACCTCCTAGGTTTTGCTTTTAACTAAGAATACCAAGAGAACAAAACAAAATTGGTGATAAAAATAAATTGGAAAATTGTTTAAAATTGCATGTCCTATCTGAATCATGAACGTTTATTTTGGACTAGACTGTCCTTTTAAAGATACAATAATACAGTATATTAGCGTATAAGGGAAATAAACAATTAATTAATTTATTTTCTTTTCTTTTTTTTTGAGGTTATACTTCTAAAGACTAACTTCACCAAACAAACTACTGTTCATTATCACTGAATCATTTGATACACTGTTGTTAAGTTCAAATGCTCCAAATATCTTTTAAGGTTCATTTTAACAACAGAACATTACATTTTTTTTCTGCTTGGAGAAAATCTCTCTTAAGGATTAAATAATCAAAAACACATCTAAGAAGAAGGATGATCAAATGAAATAACCTTTTTTTATCAAAACATAAGGATTTATTTCTGAAGATGTAAGCTTGATATGGCATATGCCAAAAGAATGCCCTAAACTTCCACAATGTAAAAAAATCTACTGTACAAGGAACAGACAATGCAGATTACATTTAATTTATCAGAATTTAAAAATAAATGAAATATATTCTTTAAAGAATTTGTAGTCTCTGATCTCATCTTATACTAAACCCAATTGCACATATTATCGACTAAGTCATACAAAGGGGTGCATGAAGGTTAGACTTCATAGAGCTTCGGAGACTTGTAAAAAAAAAAAGCATATTTTGCTATAGTATTTTATTTTTCTTTCTTTCTTTTTTTTCTAACTAAACCATGTTTTGATAAACCAGAAGTTATATACAATGACAATGTAATCATAAGAAATGTAAGCTGTATAAAGGCAAACATAAATATTATTTTCAGTATTAAATACATATGTATTGATATTATGCTTTGATTGGCAAGTTTATTGTGGCCACACATGAATACTGATATTAAAGGGTCAATTAAAGTCAAAATTAAACTTTCATGTTTCAGATAAGACTTTCTAATTTGCTTCTATATTTTTTTTTGCTTTGTTCACTTGTTATTCTTTATTGAAAGCTAAACCTAAGTAGGCTCACATGCTAATCTCTAAGCCCTTGAAGGCCACCTCTTATCTCTGGGCATTTTGACAGTTTTTCACAGCTAGACATTGCTAGATCATGTGTGCCATATGTGCTCACTCCTTTGGGGATATTTATGAGTCAGCACTGATTAGATACCATGTATGTCTGGCAAAATAACTGAAATAAGGGGGCAGTCTGCAAAGACTTAGATATAAGGTAATTACAAAGGCAAAAAAACAATTAATTTAACTGTGTTGGTTATGCAACAGATTATCTTTTTAAACAATAAAAATGATGTCCCTTTAAGATTAAAAAAAAAAAAAAAAGTTTGTTGACTCAAAATAAAATTTTTACTAAGCAGAAGGTATATGGTCTTTGAAAAGTATGTGGATATTTTTCTTACCTTTAAAGAAACAGTCATCATTGTGGACCATGAAGATTTTTTGCTTTTTCAAACATGCTGCTCTGTGTACTTCACAGTGATTTTCATAAAATTCACCATCAGATCCACAAACAGGCTTGTAATGGGGCTTGCAGTATTCCATACATACACACTCGGCTTGTCCAGTTTCATGACTGATTACACAGTGCCTGCCTAATCCACAGTACTTATTTTCACAGGACCCAAAACGCCCATCTTCATGTCCATAGGACCCTTTAAGAAAAAAATATACATATTGATGTAAATTTGATATATTATTACAGTTTTGCAAATGAAATAAACAAACACACATAATAATTGTAACTGTTTTACATGTGTTTGTGAACAAATTTAGTCAATTTTAATTAACAATATTTGCCCTTGGTATAGTAAGGTACAAACTATGCTTAGTTTTTAATAACAGTCTGAAAAAAATGCAAATAATTTAACCCATCACTATTTATCTATAATAAAACATAGTTATATGGATATAACTTTAGAATTAATAGACAAATTTAACTGAGATTTTTGTTCGGCATCCATTCACTGTAAATTCTGGAAATCTAAAGTACATTAGATATTTGTTTTTCTAATTATGGGCCAGATTATGAGTGGAGCACAAATTATCTCTTATGCGAGCGTGATATTTGGCCTCCACTCAGAAATACCAGCACACGTAAATGTTCGCTGGTATTACAAGTTAGGTACAATGCATTGCAGGGAAGCTTTGCGCTCATGAGAGTGGGAGCCCAGCGAAGGGGATAAGTCGTGCAGCGATGGGCAGCAAAAGTGAAATACATATGTATATACATGCATAAAGTTCCCATAGACCACTATGTAAAGGCACTTCTCAGAGCCATTTTTTTCTAACATCCCACGTCCACACACTTTAACCATAAAATCTGCTTTGTGCAGTTATTTAAAAAAAAAAAATATATGCTTCTTTTTTTATATTAAAAAAGTTACTAACACTTAGGTTTGGGGGCAATTGGGGCACATTTTGAAAATTAACCATTGATAAATTAGCGCTTCACTTGTAATATAGCCCTATATGGAGGGGAGGGCACATTTTGCAGGTAAGTGGATCTTATGTAGTATATATTATTTAAGTTTGGCTTGGATACATTTCCAGACTCACATAACCAAGAAGTAAGAGGTTATACATGATGCACATATTTAGCAGGTGGAACACACACACACAAAAAACCCTCTTAGGGCCAGATTAGAAGTGGCACACTAATTAACACTGCCGCTCAAGCGTTAACTGTGCTAGAAGTTAGATTTTTGAACTCGTATTATGAGTTGAAAGTAAACTGATTTTGCTCGCTTCGCTAATCCGGGTGCAAAAAGCCAAACTTACTTGTGTGTTTGTATTGCATTAATATGATTTTACATGTTTTTAACTACTTAACTGCAAAGAGCTCCCATGCATATATATATATATATATATATATATATATATATATATATATATGTGTCTGTGTGTGTAGGAATAGGTGCACACTCACAAACATATATATATATATATATATATGTGTGTGTGTGTGTGTGTGTGTGTGTGTGTAGGAATAGGTGCACACTCACAAACTGTTTCCACTAGCCAGGGTGCTGAATGGTAGATAAGATACAGTCAATAGAAGACAGCACTCTCTGGGCTTATAAATAGGTGCAACAAGTGCGTTTTATTCAGTGATGTTTTGGGGGAACTACACCTCTTCAGCAGGGTCTGATGAAGGAGTGTATTCCCGATATGCCACTGAATAAAAGGCACCTATTTATAGAGTGCTGTCTTATATATATATATATATATATATATATACATACATATACATACAAACATAGCTTTATCAAGAAGTATCTTCCATGTTCTTCCTGTTTTATTTAAACATCCTAATCCAGTCTCATTGGTAAAAAGCATTTTAAAATAATTGGTTAATTGAATCCTATTGAATTATTAGAACACTTATATTTTACAAAAAAAAAAACTATTCAAAAATCTAAAATTCCTTTCTATCTTACAAATGAATATTAAAATATTTTTTAGGGGGGGCGGAGCCAACTGCCAACATGGACAGTCGCTAATTTATGGAGCTCTGAACACAAGTAAATGGAAAGGGCCAATTACTACCTAATAATAGGCTAAAAACCATTGTAACAACCTTTTAAAAGTTCCTAAACTGCATTGAAGATAATTTGCATCTCCTCAGAAACGCTTATCCCTGCCATCTCTATAGACATCGGTGGTGCAAGCGCATGGTTTTGCGGCCCTCTATGAGGCCTGAACATGGAGGCAATCTACCCCACGCTGCGGTCCCTGCTTGAACACTTAAATGCTAAGATCGATGCTTGCTATAAAGATCTTTTTGCAGCGTGCAGCGGTGAGGATAAATCTTCAGCCTGGCCTAATGAGGGGATAACTACTCCCACTGAGAAGGGAGACCAAAGCATAGCGCTCCAAATTGGAACACCTTCAGGACATTCTGAGCCGCGGGAGCTGAGTCCGTCACTCCCGGCGGTGGAACTGCTCAGCGAAACTCAGATAGAGGCAGAGATGGTGAATATCACTACTTTGGGGAGGTGTGAAGATCCCGGGACTCTGAACATCAGCTATGCTTGCCCAGTCCTCGGTACTACTACCCTGTACCTAGAGCAGCCTTTAGCCTTTGCGTATACCGGGAGCCTGAAATCCTACTACTTCTTTGACATTACCGCTCATCATGGCGGTATAACTCACTAGGGCACTCGCCTTCCCTCCAGAGACACCATGTGGATTGCGGATTCAGAACCTGTCCTGGCTCTTCTACCATGTGGCATCGACTAGCTGCACAACCTAAGTCCTAGGTTCAAAAGAGAATGGTATCTTCATTCTCTCTACAGGAGTTCACTCAAAGGACATAGTTAATAGAGGTCTAATGTATACCCTTAGATCGTATGTATGGACTACATTTTTTTTCTTTTTTATTTATTTGTATTTTTTCTCTGCACTCAGGGAATACCTAATATTTTGCTGTTAGTGGCACATGTCATAATATGTTTTAACTTGGTAATATCCAGATAGTGCTTGTTATTCTCTGTCCTATGGTCTCTCTGAATTATTCTAAATGCATATTCAAGATTCAGTTACTGCAGCATCTATTTTTGCTGATATAATGTGTAAGTAATATCTCAGCCTCTCTGGTTGTTCCTTATGGCAGATCTCCTATCAAAATCTCTGCATACTTATATAGCTACAATACTTAATTTGCCTTTGTCATATAGTTAGGTAGTATAGGCCTGTGCATCACTCTAGCAGATACAGCCTGGAATTTGTGAGACTAATCATTAGTCACAGAATGACTGCCGCCTCTTGCCCACTCTCCTGTAATGCCCCCAGACAACCGCGATCAGAGCCAGTAGCGGAGCTTAGGTTTTTTGCTCCAATATATGACATTTTGTAGCCTCCTGAAACATGCGATTCAACTTGTCGTAATGGGGGTAGGATGAACTATTTATCATTAAGTCAACTTCAATTCCCTACCTTCTTAAGGGACTAAAATGTAATCACCCATATGATGTTCAGTTAATATTCTAATCTTAGCTTATACATGCTATATAGTCTCTTATTTTATTATTTTATTTTTATTATTAATCTACTTAATCTGTTACACTCTGTAAGGTTACACTAAGAAGTGGCTGCAGTTGTGGAGATATACGTGGTGTGTCTAGATGTTTGTACTACTATTTTCCTGCTGCACATGTCATTTGTTGTCCTTTTTATATATGTACTAGCAGTAATCTTTACTATAGTCATAATAGTATCCAAGGTTCTCTATATTTAATGGGCCACAAGCATCCCTGACAGAGCTTTGTCCAGATAATAACCCTCCTCAGAAGGCTAGCATTATATTTAGTAGCCTGAATTGTGTCCTGCCCTAAACATGTGGATATATAGCTAGTTTAATGTTCTGTAACGCTATAGACCTAAGAGCACTCAAGTTACCTGCTACTTTAGTCAGACATAGCCTAATCAACTTTCCTATGACAAGAGACCTACTTAATATCAAATAACCCTAGAGGCATAGCCCCTTTTTATCTCTATTAGCTAATAATGCTAAATGTTGCCTATTCCATGTTAGGGGACTATTGGTATCCTGAATGAAGGCTAATGGCCTGAAGAACTGGGTCATAATAATTTATTTTATAATCTGGTATTTTCTAATAATAGGTTTGTTTCACATGTTAAAAGTATCTTAGGTGACCACACCGCACCTACACTGCCTAGCTACATAGTGGGCTCTGTTTAGTCTGTGTCCTCTGTATGTCTACGTGACTTGGAGATGATCTGAACCCCCCTGCTATAGTCCAGCTTATTTTTTTCTGTACTAGTTAGACAGTATTATTATTGTAATAAGGCTGATATAGTGTCACATCTATGTTTGCTGTCATTGCTACTTACTGACCTGGAGGAAATTTACAGTTCACCCCTAGTTGTGTGTGCTTTCTATTAGATTCTAAGATGTTTTTTTGTTTTGTTTTTGTGTGGTTTTGTCTATAAATGCAAACCTTGTGTTCTTCAATCTATGCCCCTATCACATACCCTAAACTACTCATGCCCATATAAGGCTCTGCCCCCCCCCCCACCTCTCCATCGTCTCCCCTATATGTATAGCGGTGCTTACCCGCTGAATATCCCCCCCCTATATATCTCAGCCCAAGAGTGGCTGACGCATAAGCTAATCCTCCACAGCCTGATACCCCTGACTCTGATATTCTATTGATTGTTTTCCATAGTACTGTGGAGATCATTTGTTAATAATATAACATAAAATTAAGTTATATTCCACCTCGCCTAAACTTTTGTCTATCTTCATGTTAAGATTTGATATGTAATTATATTGTCGCATGTGTATTTTTCTAAGAATGTCAGTTTATAGACAATGTATTATTTACTCTGATGTAACATTGGCCTCAGGGCGAATCTTGTTTGTTAGTCTATGCTTTAACTTCAATAAAAAAATTATTTAAAAAAAAAAAAAATTTTTTTAGAACCCCAAATTACCTCACAGCACCATGAAATGGCTATTCAAATATTAAAGATTGTACACATTTTCCCTTTACATAAATTATCAGTGAACTAATCCTTCTGTGCCATTTGATCGAGAAACCTTTATTTCCAAAGACTATAACATTAGTAATCTTTAGAATATAGAGAAAACACTATAATAAATAATAAAAAATTGTTGTTTTACAAAAGACAACACCCATGCTTTGGATACTATAGGATGCATTTAACCATAATCTAGTAGAATAAGCAAAAGAAAGGTGCCTTATTGTGACTCTACTAGTTCTGTATATGCAGAGTATCATATCTTCTATGAAACCACAATTAATTAAACATAATAACTTAAATATATCCATGTAAAACATACAAATACATTTGTGCTATTGATTAATTTGTTTTAACCTCCAGTTGCTGAAAGCTTTATTCATACTGCATATGTTCTAAAAAAATATTTGCAGTAATTAATAATACTGTTAAACATATATTTAATTAACCAATGACAGTTAACACATTTAAATTTTTTTATTTTTGTTTTAACTATTTAGTAATCTTAATAAACAAGGAGTCATACTGAACATCTGTTAAGATATTATTTATTAGAATACTTTTCTAGAGCATAAATAAAATAACTCTATTTTAACATGTTCTTTATTTTAAAATGTTTAGATAAAGTGATAGGAATAAAAAAAAAAAATTTTTTTATTAATTTATGTAGTAATTATTTATAACAGATGTGCTGAATATAAAGTGTGTGGTTCTTTTGCTTTGTGTCAATAAAGTTGTAAATGTCTTCCTTTATTAGCCTGTGAAACTCTGTGTACAAAGAAAAACTTAAAAGTTTCCTTTAACTTTAAAATTATCAACTACATAAATAATATTGGATACTAATATCTCAATAGGCAACACATCCAAATGCCTAGTGATGCACTCTCTAAGAGGAACACTATCCTTGCTAACCAATAGACAAATTATAAATTAAAGAAAAATGTTTGGTCCAATCTAATGTAATTGCTTGAAATTGTTACTAAAAGCAAAAAAAAAACAAAAAAAAAAAAAAACAGTTTTGCGGGTTGTCCCTGAGCCTGTGTCTCTGGCTCCGGTTCGCTCCGCCTGCATCATTCAAACTGGAATAATCAGTTCCTTCATCTTTCTGGCGAGTTTGATTTTGGATGGCATATACTGGACTGAAGTTAGAACACCACTGATTATTCCCGTTTGAAAGATGCTGACAGAGCGAGCCGGGGACACAGGCTCGGAGAAAACACGCTGTGGAGTAAGTATCTGTATTGCTTTCATACACATTTATCTATTAGCACTACAGCAAGCATGTTCTTACAGGAGTAAAAGAGTTTGTTGCGTCATATCACGACTGCTGTTCGACACTGTAGTTGTGTTTATGCCACACACCTTCATACCTATGTGGATACAATTGGAAGGTTTTCCACTCATCTAACGTAACGCAACAGCCACAAAGTATGCTGTATACATCTATAAATATGTGCACATAATTTAATTAACTATCAAATACTGATATTTATACATTATATAAACATTGTATATCTTAATTGCTTAATTTTTTTTTTTATTCATATCCCATTGGACAAATGGGAATCATACAATTGTGACATTGTTCTATCATATCCTCACTTCTATGTATCGGATTGGATCAGCATTGCACTATAAAAGCCAGATTACAAGTGGAGCGCTAAATACCACTTGCATGCAAGTGATATTAGCGCTCCACTTTGTAATAACAGGACACAATAATATGCACTGGTATTGTAAGTTAATTGCGCTCACTAGAGCGGGCTTCCATGGGCTCCTATAGGAGCCTCGTTCTGATGCCGTCAGAGACGGAATCAAAACTTCAGCGCCAGCGAAGGGGGTTCCGCCGTCGCTGGTCTTCAGTTCTGCGGTCGCCGTTCTTCAGTTCCGCTGTCCTGGATGAAGAAAGAAGAGGTTCCCGCTTGGAAGATGTCGGCTGCTTGGAAGAAGACTTCAATGCCTAGAAGAGGACCTTCTCCGCTGGACTTCAGCAACTGTGAGTACCAACCTGGGGGTTAGACTTAGGGGTTTTTTTTATATTAGGGATGGGCAGCAAAAGAGCTGAATGCCCTTTTAAGGGCAATGCCCATACAAATGCCCTTTTCAGGGCAATGGATAGTTTAGGTTTTCTAGTGTTAGGTTTTTTATTTTGGGGGGTTTGGTGGGTGGTGGGTTTTACTGTTAGGAGGGACTTTGTTTATTTTGCTGTTTAACGTAGGGCAATGTCCTACAAAAAGCCCTTTTAAGGGCTATTGGTATTGGTAGTTTAGCATTAGATTAGGGGGGTGTTTTTTTATTTTCTTAATTTCATAGGGATTAGGATTCAATTTTTAAAGTTTGATAATTTTGTTTTCTTTTTTCTGTAATATTAGATTTTTTTCTGTAATTTTAGCTTAATTTAAACTTTAATTTTTTTAATATTTAGGGGTTAGACTTAGGTTTTTTTTTTTTAAATTGGGGAGTTTGTTTTGTTAGATTAGGGTTATGGGCACGTCTTAAAAGAGCTGAATGCCCTTTTAAGGGCAGCAAAAGAGCTGAATGCCCTTTTAAGGGCAATGTCCATACATATGCCCTTTTCAAGGCAATGGGAAGTTTAGGTTTTTTAGTGTTAGGTTTATTTATTTTGGGGGGTTTGGTGGGTGGTGGGTTTTACTGTTAGGGGGGACTTATAATTTTTTGTAACTGCAAAATAGCTGTTTAAGTTAAAGGGACACTGAACCCAAATTTTTTCGTTCGTGATTCAGATAGGGCATGACATTTTAAGCAACTTTCTAATTTACCCCTATTATCAAATTTTCTTTATACTCTTGGTATCTTTATTTGAAATGCAAGAATGTAAGTTTAGATGCCGGCCCATTTTTGGTGAACAACCTGGGTTGTCCTTGCTGATTGGTGGATAAATTCATCCACCAATAAAAAAGTGCTGTCCATGTTTCTGAACCAAGAAAAAAGCTTAGATGCCTTCTTTTTCAAATAACAATAACAAGAGAATGAAGAAAAATTGATAATAGGAGTAAATTAGAAAGTTGCTTAAAATTGCATGCACTATCTGAATCATGAAAAAAAAATTGGGTTCAGTGTCCCTTTAAGGCAATACCCTACAAAAAGCCATTTTAAGGGCTATTGGTAGTTTAGCATTAGATTAGGGGGTGTTTTTATTTTGGGGGCTTTCTTATTTTTTATTTAAATTCTTTTTATTGAAAGAGAATCTGTGCAAATTCAACAACAAACAAACATCATCAACAGCTACGATAAAACAAGGGTAATTTTTCTTGAACAATGTTACAGATTCTTACAATTTGTATGTAATAAAATTAACAGGGTATAGCTAAGAACAATAGCTCGTTATTGAAAAAGAATGAACCTTTTATTTCTGTATTATTTCTAATCTTGGTTGCTAATGTTTTGATTAATAGCGCGAAAAGCAAGGGTGAAAAGGGGCATCCCTGACGCGTTCCGTTTTTAATTTCTAATGGGGGAGAAAGGGAGCCATTATCCAGAATCCTAGTGATAGGGGACGTGTATAAAGCGAATATGCATTTTAAAGTAATTGGACCCAGTCTGAAGCCCTCTAGGGGTAATCTTATGAATGACCAGCTAACACGGTCAAAAGCCTTCTCGGCATCTGTTGATATTATGACTGATGGGATATTTTTATTTGTGATATGCCAAATTAGATGGATATTTCGTACTGTATTGTCCCTTACCTCACGCCTGGGACAAAGCCCACCTGGTCATTGTGTATAAGAGTGGGGAGGAACCGATTTAGGCGGTTCATTATTATTTTGGCGTAGATCTTGATGTCCATATTTATGAGTGAAATCGGGTGATAGTTATCTGGTCAGATGTTTTACTGGGTTTGAGTAATACAGAGATATGTGCCTGATGCGAGGGTGAGGAAAATCCCTCGTTATTGTCTATGCTCTTATAATAGCGCATAAGATATGGGAGTAATATTTCCTTGAATTGTAAGTAGTAAGAATTACCAAAGCCGTCTGGGCCCGGGGCCTTACCTGTAGGGAGAGAGGAGATAGCTTCAAGGAGCTCCTCCTCTGAGTATGAGGCATCTAATTCATAACGTTGTTCTTTAGATAGTTTAGTGAGATTTAGGTCGGCGAGATAGTCTTTTATTTCATTGATATTGGGTTCATCTGAGTCTGGGGGCTTTCTTATTTTTTTAGGGAGTAGGTTGATTTTTTTTATTTTGGATAATGTGTTTATTTTTTTCTGTAGTTCTATTTTAAATTTTTTGTATTTACTTGTATCTATGCAGTCAAGTAGCTGAACTGTGCTTTTAGTGTAAATATTTAACATTAAAATGTTCTTAACATAGGAGAATATTTTCTATGCATTTTTAAATAGATATCTATCTATCTTTCTATCTATCTATCTATCTATCTATCTATCCATACAGATAGATAGATAGATAGATAGATAGATAGATAGATAGAGATACTGTAGATATAGATATAGCAGAAACAACACACACACAGTATACATGGTATTGGTTCTGTTGCACTTCCCCCAATATGGGATTGTTGTGTTTTAACACAGTATCAGAAGAAAAAGCTTTATATATTGCATATCTAATTTGCATATCCTATCCAGAATCCTCTGGTAACAGTAAATACAGGGTATTTATGAGGTAAGGCAAGAGGAGGAATCTGTAAAGAATATAGGTGAAGCAATGTTTATTGAATTTTGAATGTGATCTCTCATTCACAACGAGAACCCAGAACCCTTGGCAACCTTGTCAGCATCTAGGAATTTTGCCCAATGAAACAATTAACCAGTTCCATTTAAATTGATTATCTACAAAACATTTATGCAAAGAAAAAAAATGAGTGTTTAATGTCCCTTTAAGAGGAATTGCATGAGAACAGGAGGAGGCACTGCACAAGGATATCTTCGTGTAATAATATCTGTGAACGGACAGTGTCCATTGGTCGCTCACTGCAATTAAGGGTGGACATGCTTTAAAACATGGGGCTTATTGTGTTTTTAAATGCAAGGAATAAAATACAGATGATTGCCTTCATTTGTCTGACTTTACTGTGAATTAAGTTTACATATTTACTTTGTGCAACTTTTTCAAGGGGGCATACATAGTTCACCTTTCCTTGTTCAGAAAAAAATATTGACATGCAAAATGTCATGAACATGATAACATTTTAAATTGTGTTTTAAAAAGTTATAGGGCTCCATGTACTAAGCAGTCAGCGAGCTACCCGCAACAAATCCCGCGTCAAAACTCGCAAACTGATATGTACAAAGCCGTCAATTATGTTAAAACTTGCATCTTTAAAATTGCGAGCGTACTTATCCGCCAAACCTCGCTACCTCTCCATTTTTTACTGTAATTAGACACATTTGACCACCAACTCGCCAAAAACGAATGTACTAAAAAATCTATTTGTCCGCTCGCGTCAATCTCCGCCCCCACCTCATTATTTTTGCCTCGCCACCTTTTAGGTGGCGGGCAAGGTACAAAACAATAGGAAAGTCACTCTAGACGCCAGTCTAGACATATATAAAAGACAGTAATATCAGCATTGTACTTACATTGTTCATTTCAGCAGCTATGGAGAGAATTCTGTTTTTGTTTATTCTCTGTGTGATGCAAATCTGGGCTAGAATTGGATTTTGAAGCGGTTTCAGATCCAGATGAAGCCATATCGAATTTGTAAATAAAGATCACAAAAAAGAGCGCTCTGTAATTACTCTCCAAAAATTTGGGAACAATAATAAAGTTGTTTAGAAAAGTTTTACATTTATAGGAGCAAAATTCTATTCTCGCGACTACTATGACGTTCATGACACCTTACATGTCACGTGTTAACAATTTGCCAGACAATTCAACTGAAAGTTAAGTACATCAGCTTAGTCGTGGCGAGCGAGGCGTCAAATGTATCAATATTCCACCACTGCTCGCGGTGGGCTAGACGTGTCTTTTTATTGTGGGATTATTAGTACATAGCAACAGCGGACACCATTTCGCCCGCGGCGAGTAACGGCGAGTTTAGCCACGTCTAAAATGACGGATGAATTGACGGCTTAGTACATGGAGCCCATAAACTTCATCGTTTATTTGTACTTTGCTTTGTGCAAATTTCCATAATTAAAGGGACACTGAACCCAATTTTTTTCTTTCATGATTCAGATAGAGAATGCAATTTTAAGCAACTTTCTAATTTACTCCAATTATCAATTTTTCTTTATTTTCTTGCTATCTTTATTTTAAAAAGAAGGCATCTAAGTATTTTTATTAGTTCAGAACTCTGGATAGCACTTTTTTATTGGTGGATTAATGTATCCACCAATCAGCAAGAACAACCCAGGTTGTTCATCAAAAATGGGCCGGCATCTAAACTTACATTCTTGCATTTCAAATAAAAATACCAAGAGAATGAAGAAAATTTGATTATAGGAGTAAATTAGAAAGTTGCTTAAAATTTCATGCTCTATCTGAACCACAAAAGAAAATATTTGGGTTCAGTGTCCCTTTAATTGATTCATAGAGAAACACATTAAGAGATAATGCAAAAGCAGAATATTGGCATTTCCTTTACTTACGCTGCCAAAAAACTAATTTCAAATGTAAAAATGTTTTCTGTTAACAGCACATATATTGATTGCTTTAAAAGTTATGCATCTTCTTTTTAAAGCCAATTCATTTCAAACTTGATTCAAAAATACAAATCAGGTGAAATAATTCAAGAAATGTAGGACAATGTTAAATAATTATCAGATCTGTCAGTTAATTAACTGAAACCAATTTTAATAAACAAAATATCAATTTACCTATTTAGACCACAAGTAGTTTATATACTTGTATAGTATAAACAAGTAGTTTATATACACCTACATGTGCCTGTGCATGAAGACACACAATTTAAATAAATCCCAGAAGGCAGATCTGTTCCTTAAATAAAGGATACTGAGTGAAGAAAAGTTGATAGAAGTAAATTGGAAAGTTGTTTAAAATCCCATGCTCTGTTTGAATCTTACATTTAGTTGTTGTTGCTTTAACAGGGCAGCACATGAGGAGAATATGATTACATAATATAAAAGTCACTTGCATTTTTCTATGTATCTCTGAGTGGAGTAAAAAGAGGGTTCTCGAACCAAGGCAGTACATTATCAATGCAATACTTTCAGCCGGACCTAGGGTCATGATTATTTGCAGTGAGGAGGCTATAGTTAGGTTTAATTGCAGTGGGAAGGTTGTGATTAGACTTATTTGCAGTTCTGGTTAGAAACTCCCTTGATGATGGTTATAACAACCACCTGTGAGAAGCTATTATTATTTAATGACTTACACATAATGAGCTGTCACCAAATAATGAGAGCATATGATCAGGTCACAAGAAATCAATGCACTATGAAAAATATGTTTGTTTTTTTTGTTGTTTTTTTTTTTGTTTAACTGAAGATTTGTAATAGTGTTTTGCATTTTAATCTAGCTTTGTTTTTAATTTCACAAGCAGTTATTACAGTATTTAGAAGCATATTTTATTGATCACTATTAGATGCATATTACATCTAAAATTCTATAATTAACAAAGTAGGATAAAAAAAAGATAAAAACATAATTTATGTAAGAACTTACCTGATAAATTAATTTCTTTCATATTGGCAAGAGTCCATGAGCTAGTGACATATGGGATATACAATCCTACCAGGAGGGGCAAAGTTTCCCAAAACTCAAAATGCCTATAAATACATCCCTCACCACACCCACAATTCAGTTTAACGAATAGCCAAGTAGTGGGGTGATAAAGAAAGGAGTAAAAAGCATCAACAAATGAATTTGGAATAATTGTGCTTTATACAAAAAATCATAACCACCATAAAAAGGGTGGGCCTCATGGACTCTTGCCAATATGAAATAAATGAATTTATCAGTTAAGTTCTTACATAAATTATGTTTTCTTTCATGTAATTGTCAAGAGTCCATGAGCTAGTGACGTATGGGATATAAAATACCCAAGATGTGGAACTCCACGCAAGAGTCACTAGTGAGGGAGGGATAAAAAATAAACAACAGCCATATGCTGAAAAAATAATCCACAACCCAAATATGTTATTCTTAAGAAGAAAGAACTTTTCTACCAAAAACTGCTTCAGAAGAAGCAAATACATCAAAACGGTAGAATTTAGTAAATGTATGCAAAGAGGACCAAGTCGCTGCTTTGCAAATCTGATCAACTGAAGCTTCATTCTTAAAAGCCCACAAAGTGGAGACTGACCTAGTAGAATTAGCTGTAATTCTCTGAGGCAGGGCTTGACCTTTCCTAGGACAAGACAATATAACAGACTAGAAGTCTTCCTGAAATCTTTAGTAGCTTCAACATAATATTTGTATGTAACGATCTTTCCAAAGGATTCTTAGGATTAGGCACAAGGAAGGGACAACAATTTCTCTACTAATGTTGTTAGAATTCATAACCTTTGGTAAAAACTCAAATGAAGTCCGCAAAACCGCCTTATCCTGATGAAAAATCAGAAAAGGAGATTCACAAGAAAGAGCAGATAGCTCAGAAACTCTTCTAGCAGAAGAGATAGCCAAAAGGAACAACACTTTCCAAGAAAGTAGTTTAATATCCAAAGAATGCATAGGCTCAAAAGGAGGAGCCTGTAACGCCTTCAAAACCAAATTAGGGCCTAGATTTAGAGTTCGGCGGTAGCCGTCAAAACCAGCGTTAGAGGCTCCTAACGCGGGTTTTTTACGCACTCCGGTATTTAGAGTTTATTTACCGCGACTCAAAATACACCTAACGCTCAACTTTCTACCGCCACCTCAGACCCAGTAGTAAACATATACCGCACAAAAAAACATCCACGAATCACAAAACAAATATTACACAAAGTACACTTACACTCATACAAACACAACACTATCTTTATTTTTCGGAATTGTTATTTTTTCTTTAAAATACAAAGGATTAAAGTTGCGAGATCTCGGGTGTTTGAAAAAAATCCACACAAATCCATTTTCCCATTGACTTACATGGACATACGGGAAAAGACCCTCATATACCTACATCTAACGAATAACATTATCACAAACATACACTCATCGATGCATACAAACAATATACACCACATTACATACACAAAATATTTATTTATTACAAAAAGAACACGATTTAGTTACTTTTTCACACAAGCTCATGACGTCACTCACTTTACGAGGAAAACCAGTCTTAGAAAAAAAAATATAGAAATCTTTGGAGCCTCCATTGACTTCTATTGGGAAGACGTGCTCGTGCACGCGAAACCCTCATTTCCCTAACGCACGCAAATAGCGTAGACGGAAAAACTCCAAATACCAGCGCTAGAAAATACATGCTTTTATGCGTTAGACCCAGCTATGATAAATAGATCAAGAAATGACTATTTCCCTATGGTGGATTTATGTTTTTTAATATTAAATATTCACCACACCATAAATATTTTTAACACTTTTAGATTACATCAACTACAAATCCCCATCACTAGTAACACATTATTATTTCAATAAAATTACATTTACAATTAAAATAAAATTCAATACACATTTCTGGATTCACAAACACTACACAATGGGAAACATCTCTCATTTACCTTTATTATTGCATTTCTGTTATTCAACTCATATGCTTGCAGCAACTGCATATCTACATAGGCTTAACACATGATCACTCATGGATGCACATACATTACTTTTAACATTCACTCATACATGTGCATTCAAATGATGGGGGAAAAACACATTACATTCTCTCGAGGAATCACAAAACACAACATATGGATTTTACTGTACTTTTAACATCATGATTCCATCACCAGAAACCATTAGGAATTACCTACAACAATAACATCATTACACCAGATTACAGATGTCACTTTATGGGAAGGAACAACAATGCCAGACCGCTATATAGAAGTCAGCATATGTGGGACACAATCACAATATATACGTACATGTACATAACACGCATCACCCATCACGCAACCACAAAGCACACATTTAGATTTTATTCAGCACACAATAACAATGTAGCACAATACAACAACACAATGAGGATTTCACAACTACATAGGCAGGTTAATAATATCATGACGTCATTACAAGATTCAACCATACACATCACAGATTCACCACTGTACCGCCCCTTTAGGAACTTTAACACTCAATACTACAATACAACATATACGTAAAACACACTTTTGAACAGCATTATTATGGAGATTTCAATGGGACAATTCAGAAATATTGTCAGATCGCACATCAATTATATATATATAATACTACAGATGGCAGCCGGAAGTTATTCAGTATTCGTGCAATTTTTATGGGACGCATACAATATCGTCAGATCGAAAATCACTTATATATATAATACTACAGATGACAGACGGGAAGTTCGGAATTATTATTGCGATTTTAAAGGGACGCGTACAATATTCACATCTCGGCAATCACTTATATATACAATACTACAGATGACAGCCGGAAGTTATTCAGTATTAGTGCGATTTGAAAGGGACGCGTACAATATTCACATCTCGGCAATCACTTATATATACAATACTACAGATGACAGCCGGAAGTTATTCAGTATTAGTGCCATTTGAAAGGGACGCATACAATATTGACAGCTCGGCAATCACTTATATATACAATACTACAGATGGCAGACGGGAATTTCGGAATTATTATTGCGATTTGAAAGGGACGCGTACAATATTTTACAGCTCGGCAATCACTTATATATACAATACTACAGATGGCAGACGGGAATTTCGGAATTATTATTGCGATTTGAAAGGGACGCGTACAATATTTTACAGCTCGGCAATCACTTATATATACAATACTACAGATGGCAGACGGGAAGTTCGGAATTATTATTGCGATTTTAAAGGGACGCGTACAATATTGACAGCTCGGCAATCACTTATATATATAATACTACAGATGGCAGACGGGAAGTTCTGAATTATTATTGCGATTTTAAAGGGACGCATACAATATTGACAGCTCGGCAATAACTTATATATACAATCCTACAGATGGCAGATGTTCCTTTATCATTTACAAACAATATTGCAGCAACATTGATCGATCACATTTGATGCACATTATACACAACTATGCACTTTCATTCATGTTAGCCTGGACGTGTGCTTGTTACTATAACATCGCGTTTAGGAAATATTGATTACGCATATGAACAAACATTACAAACATGCACTGTATGTGTGATATTTGACACTTTCACATTGAGAATCATTGTTTGAAAATAACATTTCAGCAAACAACAAATAAACGCCCACTGTGAAAGCATTCGCGCCGCTCACATACAAACAGGTGAATACAATCAGCAATCATTACAAACTCACTACCATTGGACTAATTGTACTATAAATCCCCCAAACAACATGGCCAATGCATCACTTGTGATCCACATCAGATCAAGTGCTTACCTTGTTACGCTGTTTTGAAAGATGGATGACGATGACATGGTAGACGCTGCTGGTGGTGCTATTGGCGAACTAGCTGTTGGTCGAATCAGGCAGCCTCGGCGGCTCAGACCGAGACGAAGGGGTCGTCTGGTTCGAGGTCCTCGTGTCTACAGGGTGAGACCCACCTTGGAAAACATGAGTGACTTTGAGGTTTTTGATAAGTATCGGCTCGATCGCGAACAGCTCATTGGCCTTTACGAGCTTCTTAAACCTCATTTGGAGCCACGTATACAAATAAGGACTGCTGTTCCCCCCATGAGTAAGATGCTAAGCTGTCTATACGTCCTGGCCTCCGGGAGTTTTCAATCCGGAGAACTGTACATGCATGGCCTGGCTCAAGGTACATTCTCTGGGGTGTTTGATAACTTTCTGAACGCCATGGTACGTATCAGTAAGCAATACATAGGATTCCCACAGAATGATGGTGATTGGAGGCGCCTGAAGCGGGAATTCTTTGATATTGCTCAATTGCCCAATGTCTTGGGAGCCATTGATTGTACCCACATTGCGCTGCGTGCTCCAATTGATGACTTGCCCTTCAGAAATCGCAAACATTTTCATAGCCTCAACGTGCAGTATGTTTGTGACGCACGGATGAGGATTATGCATGTGTATGCGAATTTTGGAGGTGCTTGTCATGATGCCCGCATCCTCTCTCTGTCGTCCCTGTGGAGACAGTTTGAGGAAAGACAAATGCCCCCTGGTTATCTCGTTGGTGAGTATTTGTGCACAACATGGTTAATTATTTTGACAATTGCCCCTGTATTTTTTAACTGTTAGCGTCATGTTCAGCTATAGGATTAAATTTAACCATTTGTTATTTACCGACGCTAATGTCTATTTTTATTGAAATGCAGATATGTAGCATGTCTTACCTTAAGTGTTCAGATAGAGAATGCAATGTAAACATGTAGTTAGCATTTTACACAAGGTTTGGTTTAGGAGAAATACGCATATGTAGCATGTCTTAGATGAAATGGCAAGATATTATCTCATGCAATTTAACCCTGTCATTGTCTTTTTCTGCTAATGTCTATTTTTATTGAAATGCAGATATGTAGCATGTCTTACCTTAAGTGTTCATATAGAGAATGCAATGTAAACATGTAGTTAGCATTTTACACAAGGTTTGGTTTAGGAGAAATACGCATATGTAGCATGTCTTAGATGAAATGGCAAGATATTATCTCATGCAATTTAACCCTGTCATTGTCTTTTTCTGCTAATGTCTATTTTTATTGAAATGCAGATATGTAGCATGTCTTACCTTAAGTGTTCATATAGAGAATGCAATGTAAACATGTAGTTAGCATTTTACACAAGGTTTGGTTTAGGAGAAATACGCATATGTAGCATGTCTTAGATGAAATGGCAAGATATTATCTCATGCAATTTAACCCTGTCATTGTCTTTTTCTGCTAATGTCTATTTTTATTGAAATGCAGATATGTAGCATGTCTTACCTTAAGTGTTCATATAGAGAATGCAATGTAAACATGTAGTTAGCATTTTACACAAGGTTTGGTTTAGGAGAAATACGCATATGTAGCATGTCTTAGATGAAATGGCAAGATATTATCTCATGCAATTTAACCCTGTCATTGTATTTTTCTGCTAATGTCTATTTTTATTGAAAAGCAGATATGTAGCATGTCTTACCTTAAGTGTTCATATAGAGAATGCAATGTAAACATGTAGTTAGCATTTTACACAAGGTTTGGTTTAGGAGAAATACGCATATGTAGCATGTCTTAGATGAAATGGCAATATATTATCTCATGCAATTTAACCCTGTCATTTTATTTTTCTGCTAATGTCTAGTTTTATTGAAATGCAGATATGTAGCATGTCTTACCTTAAGTGTTCATATAGAGAATGCAATGTAAACATGTAGTTAGCATTTTACACAAGGTTTGGTTTAGGAGAAATACGCATATGTAGCATGTCTTCGATGAAATGGCTAGATACAGATTTAGATATAATTTTTTATTTTTTTTTTATGTTTCTGACAACTTTTAATATGGATTATGGTTTTTAAAAAATATATTTATACAACAATATACTAGTTTAAGTATTCTGTTTGAATTATGTTCTGTTCTAAATTTATAGGTGATTCTGGGTACATGAGCCGGCCTTGGCTCATTACCCCCTTGCGTAGCCCAACTGATGTGTCTGAGGAGCGCTACAATAGGGCTCATAAGAGAACCAGGGCGGTGGTTGAAAGGATGTTCGGGCTCCTGAAGATGAGATTCAGGTGCCTGGACCGTTCTGGAGGAGCACTCCAGTACAACCCAAAGAAGGTGGCTAAGATCGTTGTAGCCTGTAGCGTCCTGCATAATATTGCACAGCGGGCTGGGATGCTGCAGGCCGTCCCGGTGGACAGAGACCTCCTCAGAGATGAGGAGGATGATCCTGTTCTAGAGGGGGAATTCCAGGACGAGGGACTTGATGTCAGAGCAGACGTCATCAACCGCCACTTTAGACGGTAAATAATAGAAGTTACACTGGAGTATTTTCAATAGATGTGAACTCTAGGGAAATGACAAGTAGAGAATTGTGCAAACATGTTAGTATTGATAAAATGTTATAATAATATTTATTTCTCATAATATAGGTGATGCTCTGGGCATTGGGTCCTATAGCGAGTCTTTGCCACCTGGTTTTTATAGAGGACATCAGATGGTAAGTAGAAATGTATGGACTGTTGCTGGCATGATTTGTACACAAATACATAATATGGCATAAATTTTTAAAAATATAACTTTGTTTACACATTACTTATGTACATAATCAGAAAGGGATACTCTAGAATGACTATGGTTCAATGTCACACAGAGGTTTGTTCTGCTCAATATGACTCATCTTCACACTTGATAGAAAATAACACAGGTTCATACACAGGCTTAGTAAGCTAGTGATAGATATTTATTATGAAATGGGGGGTGGGAGAGGGGTACAGAACTGATTCACACACTTGTATGAAATCTTTATATATAATTTCTTACATTAGGGAGATGACTTAATATAAAGACTGAAAGGGAACAATTTGAAGCCTGACAGTGAAGATTTCCAAGACTGACAGTGGGGAAAAAGCCAAGATTGAAATTGAAGTATACCAATGGGATCATGTCTGGCATATTTAAATTCTGCTGACCTTGAAAACCATACAAAGACATGTTCACATGGTAAGTGCAAACTATTTGATAGAATAAGGCTGTGGAGACATCCTATTGGAGACACTTAGATGATTTTCTATTTTGTAGATGGTATTTCCCAGTCCTCTATTTAATGAACTGATGAATAAGACACCTATTGAAGATCAACTGTTTACCCCTGAATTGACATTCAAAGACCATGCATTGTCCAGGTTGGTGTACCAATGCATGCTAGTGAAGACTGTAGAATATTAGTAGCTTACATACATTAGTCATATTTAGTTCTTAATTAGATATTTAGGGATCACAATCAGACACTTAGATGATTTTACTTTTTTAGATGGTATTTCCCAGTCCTCTATTTAATGAACTGATGAATAAGACACCTATTGAAGATCAACTGTTTACCCCTGAATTGACTTTCAAAGACCATGCATTGTCCAGGTTGGTGTACCAATGCATGCTAGTGAAGACTGTAGAATATTAGTAGCTTACATACATTAGTCATATTTAGTTCTTAATTAGATATTTAGGGATCACAATCAGAAAAAGGAATACATATTATAGTTGATATAGAGGTATTTGAATGGACATGAAATATTACATTTATGTTCAGCATACATATATTGTTTACATGTGATATACATTATTATGTATAAATTTAATTTTTGAAATTTAAATATTATTTTTAATCAACAATATAATGGTGTATGTATTTCATTAATTTAAAATGAATGTAATGATTATCTTTAAAAAATGTTGATCAAAGTTAGAGCATAGACACCATATGATTTTAAATGTATTTTATGAATATTTTACAACGTGTGTATTAACTTTGTTCCATTTTTATTATTTGTCATTTCAGATTGGCATCTGATGACTTCATGGAATATTTATTTATTTTCTATTAAATATATATTTTTTTTTTAGCAGATTCTAATATATATCAATATAATCTGTAAATAAATAAAACTTGGACTCCCATGACTGGTAGTTGGCTATTTGACAAGCACATGCATAAGAGAAAATAATGCATTAATAGTAGAAAATAAAATTCTTCAGAGAATATTAAAAGATATATTTTAACATTAATTGGGGAGTCATATTCTTCAATGCTTTTATATTGAAAAAGTATATATTAAAAATATTTAGGATATGTATTAATATTATGATTGTTTTAACATTTAATAAGGTGAAGTGGTTCAATTACATGAAAGTGACAGTGTTGTTGAATGTAAAAAGAATTGTATAAGATCATGTATCTTCCTTAGGTATCTCAAAACATTATTAGAAAATATTTTACAATTATTACATTTATAAATGGTAGGTCATTTAACTTTATAATTTTTAATAATTAGTTATTGGATGCCAGGTTAATCTATGTAATTTTCTAGTGGAGTCATTTAACTATACTTAGTAATATTATGTATTTATTACAATCTTACCTCTTGGGTTAGACATCAAATATCTATATAGAATGTAATTTCCCCTTTAGTTTATTTTGTCAATGTTAAATAAAAATACAATATGTTTGGGTCCTTAAAGGGGTCATTCAAAATGTATATTTTGTATACATTGTTACAAATATCATACAAGAATTTAAACATATTTAGAATGTACTATAGAATTACATTCAGTCTTTAAATATACTTGTTAAAATAAAAATAAATGCACATATCTTAGTGAATGATATAAGGCATCTATATGCAAACAACAATCAGCATCAAAATAGCCTATGTAGAGATGTATTTAATCCACGAATATATATAATTACAATATAATGATTGAATAACAAAACATATTAAGTTGGTCAAATATAAGATTATGATACAAAATGCATACATAACATATAGCTTAATGTCCCTCTACGCTGAAGGCTAAAAAATACCTCATTTAATAAATATATTTCAGTCAGTGTGTAAAACAATCTAGAAGTTAATCTAAATTTGCTTTACTCATATGTTAGACTCATTTAGCAAAAGGAAGGTGCCTAGGTTTATGATATATTAAGCATTATTGTGAAATGTTTATTTAAAGGGACATGAACTCAAAATATACTTAAAGGTAGCCATTTAAAAAAACAATGATTTATACATTCTGAATGAGTATTCTATTTTAATCAACTTTAAAACTTGTCTCATATTATGAATGCTCATTGTGATGTTGCTATCATTACTTTAGAAATAAGGCAGTAAATAGCTAATTTATTTGCTTCAGTACTCTGGACAGAACTTGATTGTTTGGAATAATTGATGCAACAATCGTCAAGGACAACCCAGGTTTTTATTAAACAATTGTCCGTAATATAAAATATCATTATTGATTTTCAAAGAAACATAACAAGATAACTTAACATTTGATAATCGTATTAAATAATAAAGTTGATTAAAATTTAATGCTCAATCACCAATGGTAAATTTGTTTGGACAGTGTCCCTTTAAGAGCTTGAAATAGTGTATTTACTTCTCTTCCTATCTTGACATACTTTGCTTGAAAAGCATATCGAGATAGGCTCAGTAGATGAAGATTGGTGGATGCACAGAGATGCCTTATGTGATTGGCTCAACCATGTGCATTTAAATTTCTTATGTTGAGGATATATAAATACTAAGAGAAAATGATTTACATTTTAAAGTCTAAACAATCTTCTATCTCTACAGATCATTTGATACAATTGTTTGTAATGTCTCTTTAAAACTAAAGACGCCATTGCACAATAACATATATGAGCACTTCAGAGAAATACAAGCTCGAGGTTTATTTGCGAATAACAAAGCTGTAGTTTAACATTTATAAACAGATTATCAAAGTTACTGACATTCTTCCCGGAATTTTAACATTAATAAATATTGCGTTGGAAACGCATCTTCAAACACCAGATTAGCATATTTAAACATTAGTGTAATGTCACGCAATAGCACACAATCAATGTGCATTATAAATACATTTAATAGAGCAATGTCAATACTTCACAATCAATTTATTTAAAGAACAATAAAGACATACAATATTAAATGTGTATTTGTATTAAAGAAACAGACCGTTATTAAACCGAGAAATGTCTACAACATTAATAATGTGACAGGATGAGATTTTAAAGAGTATTTAATCATTAATATTTCACGGATCACGGATATTAAATCTGCGTCACACATATCCGCATGACAGGCCCATGAGTTACAAATAAGTCTACATGAAAAATGAAGTTACAGCACCACCAAGCGGTATGTGTAAGGAAGTTACTAAGATATGAAACATTAAGGAACGGCCAATCAGAGTTCATCACACAAACACAACTTGAGTCAGGATGGTCTCACAGACATTATAACAATATTTCAAACTTTTATCCAATCAGATGTACAGATAAATTGTCCCATGGTGCATCTCATGTTTACTTCACCATATAAAAGTCCATTACACGTTGCCATCTTTGTCAGTTCTCTAATGCATGCAGGCAGTCTTATATATTAATATTATTATAATATATTTAGTAGCCAACCGAGCAGGCATGTCAGTTCCCAGGTTCACCAAGGAGGAGAGCGCTGCACTGGTCCACGCCGTCAAGGACTTTTATCCCCAGCTGTTTGGGAACAAGAGGAGCTCGACAGATGCGCCTGTTAAGAAGGCCCTCTGGGAGTCTATCACCAATGCGGTTAGATTGGTGTGTGACGTCCAGAGGACCCAGGATCAGATCATGAGGAGATTCGGAGATATGAGGTTGCGTTTATCGAAAAAAGTCAACCTCATAAGGGACTGGGTACAAGCCCGTAAAAGAGGGGGCCAAAGAAAGGCCCCGCGGAAACTGTACCTACTCCCTTATGAGGTGACTTTATGCGAGCTCCTCAATCTCCGGGTCCCCAAAAGATTTAGATCCTCGCCATCCTCGGCCTCCTCTTCTTCCCTCCCAGCTGCGGGATCTGAAAGTCCTGACGCGGGGGACAGGGCAGATGCTTCTCCGTCCGGTGGCCTGGGAGGACCCGATAGAGAATCTGAACCAGGTAATTATCCAACTTCATATAATATTTATAATGTTAAAAATCCAAAATGTGTATTTAGTCAGATACTAAACCTATACAGATCTCACAACATACACTACATATGATGTTTAGATATCTGATTTTACATTAGTGATACATGAAATTGGAATGATGTTTATTGCGCTCTACAGAATATGCGTCACAGAGCGGAAATCTAATTTCGCATCCACGTTAACATGGGTTTGCGGAAAGTGGCATTGCTTTATACATGTTGGTCAAATGACGGATGCGTAATTCCGCTTGGAATCATTGCGCAATGATCGCGAAAATGGCATTTCTCATCCACGTTAACATGGGTTTGCGGAAAGTGGCATTGCTTTATACATGTTGTTAAAAATTAAATGGAAAATCTTAGATTAGTGAAGAATACAGTATTCTTATTTTAAATATTATATCTAATAAAAAACGAATAATACTAATAAATTATAACATATGGCCATCAATTGATGATTATGTAATAACAAGCATATATTCTTAAAGATACAGTAAACAACACAACTGATTGAAAATAAGAGTCCAGGATATATTTATCATTCATTTAATTGCGGAAACTATTAACTCATGGGACTACCAAAGGATTAATATTTTTCTATTGATTTGTTATTAATGTAAATATTTTAAACATGGCATGATTAGTATTAATGATATGCAATCCTCATTTAATATATTACAGATATGGATGTGGCTGCTGGATCCTCAAGCCAGGGCTTGTCACAGTATGGTATGTCTCATTTTAATTGACATTTGTCTTAGAAACATGGAATGAACATTACATACTAAATACACATTGTTCTATATTTATATGTAATGTCTATTTAATAGATGAAAATTATATAATTATTCGGATATACTTAAATAACATATTTGATTTTAATTGCATGCTCAATACCATTCATTACATCAACATATGGAGTAGATAATTCATTAACAAACAACAACATTGTGGAATCTATTTAATTTTAGATTAAAGGGATACTGAACTACAATTATTAATATTGTCTTTCACATACAGTATGCAATATTAATAAACATAAAATATAATACTATCATCATATGTGACATATTCTATTGCTAAATGTATTTTAAAATAAATAAAGTACGTTTATGTGCATCTAAATATTTGTTGACCAACCTGGGTTTATATTGATGATTGGTGGATACCTTCAACAAACAATATTTATTGAATCCAATATTCCTTATCTGCCTTTAAGATTAATATCGAACAACATTCGAATTATAATAGGAGTCAATGTTAAATCATTTTTTACAGTTTGAACATAGAAATCAATTATTTAAATTAATCATGTCAGTGTCCCTTTAAGACAAAATAGATTCATTCATCATTACATTATTTTTATTAAAAACTATTGATATATAAATCTAATTATCTGTTGGAGTTACTTTATATATATCTGCATACTCTAACAGCACCATGATTACATATTTGTAATAATAAAGTTTGTTATGTATTGTGATAAATATGTGTTGTGTCCTAAACAAGATTACTGTACATTGAAAAAATGGCTCGATGTGACACATGTTTGTTTAGATTTGTCAACAGATGCTCCTCAATATGTGGTTTGTGTGTATTCTTGTAACTTCTTAAGGACATATGACGGAATTATTCCGTCATAAAACAATTGAGCTAAGTGAAAGCTGTGTCCTTAAAGGGTTAAGAACATTGATCATTGGGTATATTTAGATATGCAATAGCAGCATCTGAGATGAATTTGATGTCTAATGTAGTCTGACATTAAACATATGTTGAATACAGATATGTTTACAGAATCCCCTTGATTCAATCAAGCATTTTCTGGTGTAATGACTGCTCTATTCTTCACATTTTAAAGTTGATTAATGTTAAAATTCTAGACAGATGTGATTTAGTGATATCCAAAATGTGTTTAATAATATATATCTATATCATTCATAGAGAGAGTTGGTGTGGGGAGCCCACAGGAATCCAGCAGTGACATAGAGCCGCCTTTGCGGTCTCCTGGTAAGTCCATTGACTCATTTATATGTAATTGAAGGTGTATTGCTAATCAATATTATGATCATGATTCCGATGAAGCATAACATTATAAAAAATCATAGAATTTATCTTCTGATTATATATTTATTTTTTATATTGAGCGATTAATAATTTCTACTTTATTATTCTACACATTTGTTATTCATAAGATGTCTAACATATGTTTTTTTAAATTTTTTTTTTTTAACAACAGTCATCAAGTGATACACACATGAGAAATCTTAAATGTTCTATGTACTATGCTTTTATGAATTTAACATTAAGACAAACAATACATTAATATTCTGATTTATTGACAATAACAAATCTATTGTCATTTGTATGCTCCATCAAAATGATGTAAATCATAACTTTGTGTGTGTATATCTTTAATGCAACATTGATGTGCGTATTTGAGCAACAGTAACATATGTTATAATATCTGATCTTAAGGTGTACACAACATGTTATGTTTTACAGAGATTGATGTCACATGTGGGATGGAGGAGGAAGAGGCTGCCTTGGAGTCTGATGGTATGTGAAATATATCTATCATGTTTCCAACATGTTTCTTTTTTTGAAATCATTTTATTGAAGACATTCAAAGTCTACAGCTTTTTCCCTTTAAAAAGGAATATTATTTGTCTGTTCAAATACACTACTGCCCCCTTTCTATATCAGGCAGCATGAAAATCTGCTTGTATATATTTTTTTAAGAATATATAATTCATGCCATCATTATGTCACATGCATATTCCATGCCAAAACACAATAATAAGTTTCACATTGTACAGACAGTCATTGAGATTCATCTGAGTGCCTATATAGATACCATATCCTCATTTCAGAATAGTTTACAGATTCAAACACACTTCGAGGTATATTGAAAACATAATCAATTTTAAATGCGTTGATTTGATGTCAGGATGTATGAGATGTTAATATATTTATTTTACATTTTCAGATGGATCCACCACTTCTGGTCATCTGGATTCCGCCCCTGCCCAGTCACAGACCCCTCCCCGTGCACACACCCCTGACCATGGCCACACCTCTGCACACACCCAGAGCCCTTCCCATCACCAAACCCATGACCATGCCCCGACCACTGCCAGCCCTTCCCATATTTCATATCCTGTCCCTCCCAAAAAACGCCCATACACCCCCCTTCGCCGCTCTCCCCGTATTCTGGCCCGTACAGCTGCCCAGACCCAAACTCCCCACTCCCCAGCTGTACGGCCTACCCTGGAGCAGCAGCTCACCACTCCCCAAGCCATTCCCATCCCTCCCCGAGCCAATCCCATCCCTCCCCCCTGTTTAAACCTTCATTGTCCTGGGTGTCAGATTGTCCTTCCCAGGCACAGCTGTAAGTATCATTCTAAATACACTTTATAAGATACTTAAAGGTACAGTGAAGTTAAATTGGTTAAATTGTGATTCAAATCCAGCATGCAATGTTAAGCCAATGTATAATAGAATACTCTTATGAATTATTCGTCATTCTCTTGATATATTAATTGAAAACAACTTATTCCTATAATTAGTTTAAACAATAAAATAAATGTGGCCATCATTTCTTTATTGTTGGATGAATGTATCCATCAACCAGCATGCACAAACAAGGTTCATCAACAAATATTGGCTTCCATAAAAACCAACATTCTTGCATTCAAAATATAGCTTGACAATTAAAACATATAATGAATATGTGTAATTTCTAAAGATTTGTCATGTCATGCTCTATCTGAATCAGTCCATTAAATATTTAGGTTCAGTGTCCCTTTAATTGGATATCACTACATATACCAAACACCACTACTTGGATACAAAATTTTATGTCCAAATGTGGATACATTATCTCTTGTCTAACCCAGTGGGAATGTAATTTCTTCTGGTTGCTATGTTTACACAGCTTGTCCTCAATGCCAAAATGTTTAAGGATATGTGTGCCTACCACAGTCTAAATTGAATTTTTAAATTGCTAATGTAAGTACAATGTAAATCCTTTAACAAGATTTGATACACTCAAGCTGTATAAGTGGATCATCTAAAACCAATTAAAGGGTTCAACATGTTTGAGTAACATGAGCCTTTAATGATTTCTGTCTGTCTGAATAACCTAATTCATGTGTAAAGAATATATGAAAAATAATTGATGTAAATAATTATTTGTCTTTATGATGACAATGTATGTATTAAAATCTTTTATTCTGTTGTGTAATTATCCTTAATATTAATTTTTATTTTATTTTAGGCTGTGACTCAGCATGGCTCATGCTAGAAGGGATAGCAAGAGTAGAGCAGGCCGTGTTGAGGAACGCAGCTGTCCTGAGAGGGATGAACGACACCATGCAGGCCCAGCTCCGGGTTCAGGACTTGACTCTGCGTGAAATTATGCAATTACGTTCAAGGCCTGAATCTGGAGCTGGACATGCACAGGACAATGAAGAGGATGACCAGTAAGTGGAGGATCTGGATATGCTCCATGGTGGCAGATAATAATCCTCTGTCCACATGTTGAATTTGTATTTATATTGTTGCCATTTGGCCTTTTTATGAGTTTTTTGTTGTGCCTGTTGCACTCTTTTACCTTGTCATGTGTCTCCAATGAGGCTATGCTGGCCCTTGGCAACTCTCTTCATGGACTGTGATGCACTGTGTTACCTTGTCATGTGTCTCCAATGAGGCTATGCTGGCCCTTGGCAACTCTCTTCATGGACTGTGATGCACTGTGTTACCTTGTCATGTGTCTCCAATGAGGCTATGCTGGCCCTTGGCAACTCTCTTCATGGACTGTGATGCACTGTGTTACCTTGTCATGTGTCTCCAATGGGGCTATGCTGGCCCTTGGCAACTCTCTTCATGGACTGTGATGCACTGTGTTACCTTGTCATGTGTCTCCAATGAGGCTATGCTGGCCCTTGGCAACTCTCTTCATGGACTGTGATGCACTGTGTTACCTTGTCATGTGTCTCCAATGGGGCTATGCTGGCCCTTGGCAACTCTCTTCATGGACTGTGATGCACTGTGTTACCTTGTCATGTGTCTCCAATGGGGCTATGCTGGCCCTTGGCAACTCTCTTCATGGACTGTGATGCACTGTGTTACCTTGTCATGTGTCTCCAATGGGGCTATGCTGGCCCTTGGCAACTCTCTTCATGGACTGTGATGCACTGTGTTACCTTGTCATATGGCTCATATATTCCTTATTTTTACAAGATTATTTATAAACGTTGTGTATGTTTTCTTACATACTAATAAAATAAATTTTATTTCACAAATATTTGTCCTCATTCTTCCTGTTATTTTTTGCAAGCTCTAGTTTATGTTGTTTATCCTTAAAGGGACCTAACAAATCTATTTGTTATAATGAAATCATATATGTAAGACAATAGTAAATGACTTTAAGATTAACATCTCCAATGTAATCTTATTATTTGTGTTTATATTATTTTCTCTTAGCTCTATCATTGCCTGATTATGATTAGCAGAGTAATTTCTTTATATATGTATATATATTTTTGTATTTGTGTATATATGTATATTTAAATGTTCATATCCATGTGTGTATTTATAAACTCTGCATGAATTGATGCACCTTTACCAAATGATCTGAGTATTGATACAATGATATAATCCCTGTAAAGTGTTCATTTTATTTAAATAGTATTGACTATGTGTATGCTCTTTTTAAAAACAAAATAATGTCCCTTTAAGTGATGTTGATCACTATTGTAAATGAATGTATTTCCATTTGTAAAGCGTTTTTGTCCTTTTTACAAGAACAAGGACATATAGTTTTATTAATAAACAATCTTATTGTAATGTTGACAGCACCTGTATTTCATTTTCTAATCTATATTATTGTCAAAGTGTAACCAAATCAATCTCTGTGTGTAATACAAATAATGTAGATGATGAATATTAGTTAACTAATATGTTAACAAAATACATCTCCTCCCATATATGGCTATAGGTAGGCTGACCATAATTAAACTTGAATAAATGACACGTTTAATCAATACATGTATAACTATTGTTATTCAACAACAATCCAAAGATATCTTAAAACATCAATGGCATATGTATTTCTCATGTGTATCTTTTAAATGTTAAAGATATACACCATAGCTATAGTTCAAGGGACAGTCAAGTCCGAAAAGATGATTCATGATTTGGTGACATTCCTAGATAGCAATCTACACACATACTAGTTCCTAAAATATAAATACGTTTCTTAATGATATGCCAAGATGTCACTGAGTCCTTGTATTGTCTGCGGTTTTTCAGCGATCTCGGATGCGCCATGTTGCTTAAGACGTCACCTGCCAGGCTGTCCAATGATTCCTTGTATTGACTGACGTTCTTACGTGATCAGGAATATGCCTTTTATTGGATTGCGTTTTGACGCGATCAAGGATGCGCCTTTTTTTTTTGGGCGTTCTTACGTGATCAATAATGTGCCTTTCATTGGATGGCGTTCTTACGTGATCAAGGAAGCGCCATGTTAAGACGGCACATGTAAAGTTAAAAAAACGTGTGATTGGATTGCGTAGTCCCGCAATATTTGTGCACGTTAAAAACGTTTGTGACTGCATGCAATTTTAAAAAGCTTGCGAATATGTATTATTTGCATCATGTTACATTGTTGACCCGTAGCTGATAAAGACCAACACATTCTCTTTTGCTGGATGTCTGGTTGAATCAACGAACGAAAGCAAAATGTTTTCATGCATAGGATATTTCTAGGCAAGTGCAAATCTCTACAGTCCATGTTTAATATGTTTGTCAACAATGTTCCTTTTTCTTAAAAATTAATGTTGTGTTTAATGTTGAACATATCTAATTAATAAATATGCGCTATTGTGTTTGAATAAAGTAATCAATATGCATTTATCATATGCTAAATATATGATGCCGACTTCTTCTAAATGTAATTTCGTTGTATATTTTATGAAAGGTTCATTAGACACTCACATTATAAATAAAAATATTTGATTTTGTCTCTAGTTAGATAGTCCATTGTTTAACCAATAGGTTTATTTTGTCTTGTGTTGTAAGAAAATGTAAGTAATTTTCTTACTCCTCGCAAAGCCAATGAGTTTCATGTGAGTACCATCTCCAGCTTTGTCCAGTTTGTGTAAAGGTTCTTTTCATATGTTAATGATGGGGTATTGTGTTTTACGGTTGTAATGGTGGTTCATCTATATTTAAAATATAGCTAACCCTATTTTATTTGCAAGTGTTTGAAGATTTTTAATATTGCTATCAGTATATGGTAATCTTGTTGTTTGTAGTAGTGTCTATTACATACAGTTATGTAAAAAATATAGGATACTGTCCCTTGAATGCAAATGTTGTTTTTTTGTATCATGTATGAGATCCACATAGTTTAATCTTCAAATATATTTTTGTTAGCATATTTCACCCCCCCACTCCTAAAAGGACTTTAAACCATATTCATTGTTAAAATAAAAATAGTTACAATAAAATATTAACACAATAATGTCTCTTAAAGAAAATAGACTTTATTTAACACGTCAATATAAATGTGATTTTCAAATATTTTTTTTTACAAAGTACATGTAGATATAGCAACAAGCTTAAAATGTGTTAGCATATGTAATGTTGTTAAAGGGACAGTTTCGAAAAAAAATATTTTTACATTATTCGAAAAGTCAATTCTGTAATAACAAGGATATCAAATGTTTCTCAACAATTGAACATTTGCTATCTAAATTTGCTATCTAAACCTATGAGGTTGGTGTGCTCATTTCTTAAATCTTGAAGAGTGCTTGTAATCATTATACAATTTGAGCACTAGAGGGCATTTGGATAGCATTTGTATATGTAAAATCTTGTGCTCATACAGCATATTATTGACCATGTATTGATCATTGATATCTAAAATGTTGTTATGTCAGAACAACAAATAAGTGGTCATTTTTCATAGTCATAGATACAAGGGTAAGCACATAAGTCACACATGTATTTCTCCATGTTTTGTTGTTTCAAACTTTATAATGCGTAATACAGTGTTTTCTTTGTAATCAATAATTTTCTGACTGTCCCTTTAAGCTGTGTTATTGGCATTCAAACAGTAATATGCCATCATGGATAATTGTTATGGTAATTTAGTTAGCGATTCGGGAAACAGTTTGGACATCACATCACAGAAACCAATCAATATCATGAACAAGGATAGGTATGTGATGATGTGGTTTTCACACACTTATAACCCACACTCTGCAAAGAATCTTCCTCCATGGACCCGGTCCCATAGAAGTCGATTATATACAGAGTGTGGTCCACAAGTGTATGAAAACCACATCATCACATACCTATCCATTACACAAAAAACAAAATTTAAGATGGAAAAAAAAAATTACTTCCTCTTCCTTCCCCTCTTCCCACGGGGCTGAGGCTCTGGGAGAGGCAACTGCCGACTCCGAAGAGTCCTCCTTGGAGCTGTTGTGGGAGGAGTGGAAGGAAGAGTACTGGGACGACCAAGGTGAGGAGTAGATGGCTGAGGAGGAGGAGGAGAAGATGGCTGAGGAGGAGGAGGAGAAGATGGCTGAGGAGGAGGAGGAGTAGATGGCTGAGGAGGAGGAGGAGATGGGCCGGCAGGAGGAGATGGCCCAGCAGCAAGAGGCCCAGCAACAAGAGGCCCAGCAACAGGAGGTAGACCAGCATGCGCCTCCCGGAAAAATGTGAACATTTCCTGATGAAGATTGAACATTCTTGTTTGTCCTTCTTGTATTGTATTCAGTATACTGATTATTTCGTTTTGGCCTTGAATTATTTGATTCTGCCCATCAAGTATTCTGCGTCGTCCTTCTATGTTTTCTATCCGGGAGGTACGCATCTGGTCTATGTACTCCAGTAGAACCCGCACCTCCGCTATTTCTTCTTGTTGTGCCTGTTGAACCCGTGCACGGCGGGGTGCCCGTGCACGGCGGAGTGCGGGTCTTTGAGGGACCTCGGGTTCCGCGGCTTCAGCGGCATCCTCCTGTGCTTCCGGGGCCTCTTGATCATCTCCCGTGCGCTGTTCGTCACGGGGGGCCTCTTCCCTCCGAAGTGGGAATTCCTCACCACCACTCTCATCCCGGGGAGATGCAGGAGGCTGTGCTGCCTCGTCCCCAGACTCTGTATATTAAAAAAAAAATAAAAAAAGAAATGTATATATTAGCATATTTGCAAATAAAGGTTTAAATGACTTAGCTTACGATACAATTACAAATGCAGAATCATTAATCCACTTTGAAATCTAACAAACAATCAATACGATTTCCGCTTTTTCTAAACAGTGTTTGTGATATCTGGTCAATGTGAATGTTTTTGCGTTTGTTTTCAGTCTGTTTAAATGCACACCTAACCTATAGCCTAGATACTGATGTAACCGCTAAGTAATAGAATGCGTGTAAACAGCGTAATAGCATTAATCGGATCCTTAACACATGAAACCCAATGTTTTATCTTTCATGATTTATAAGCATACATTTAGTATCAACTTTCGAATGTACTTTTGTTATCTAATTAGCTTCATTCTCTGGATATTCTTTGCTGAAAAGCATATCTAAATATGTTTATAAGATTCTGATTGTTAGCTGAATATAGCTGCCTCCTGTGATTGTTTCACCGTGTGCATGGCTATTTCTTCATTAAAATATATCTCAAGAATGAATCAAATTATGTAATATAAGTACATTTGAATGTTTTGTCAAATTGTATTCGCTACCTCAATCATGAAAGTAAATGTTTGCGTATAGTGTCCATTGAAATACATTCGTATGTGAAATTATTGTTAAATGAGCTTACCGTCAGATGAGAGTGGCAGGTTCCCGGTATCGATTCCTCCGATACCGACTACTTCCACCTCGGAGATGCTGGGCCGCAACATTTCCTCCCATCTGCAGTACTCCATTTCAAGGGCAGGGCCGCCACCGGTCCCTGCGGCATGTCGGGCCTCCAGGCTTAACTTTTTTTTAAGTTCAAGTTTACAGTCCCGGTACCGATGTTTGATGGAATCCATATCCCTGTTCCGGCAACCCACTGCATTGACTGCATTCCGAATCTCGTTCCAGAGCCTCCTCCTGTCAGTCGGGGTAGTCTTCTGGTGCTGCAGCATCCTATACCTGGCCATATAGGCCTCTACGAGGGCCTCCTTCTCCTCCATCGTAAACCTCGCCTCCCTAGTCGCCTTGGCCTTCCCCTGTGACGATGCCCTCTGTTTCCCGGACTGTGAAGCCCTACTCTGACCGCCACTGGGCCCAGCCACTTGGTCATCTTGAACCAAGTGGCTGGGTCCACCCACCGCTTCCACCCCCGCTTCCTGCCCCCCTTCCTGCCCCCCTTCCTGCCCTGTTCCTCTCCCCCTCCCTCTACTCCCCCCTCTACCTGTCCCCTGCCTGGCCTCCATCTCCTCCCTAAACTAAACCCCAAATAATCAAAAAAAAGTGAGTGTGATGAAATGAAAGGGGGTCAAAATAAAGAACTAAAAAGACAAAAAAGGTGCTTAAAGTGTGAGGGATGTAAAAAAAAACAAAGAGGGTAAGGAGTATTTAAATAAACGAAAAGAATAAGACTAAAAGGAGGATATGTAAACTAAATGTAACTAGGGGATGGGTATGGGATGGGTATGGGGTATGGGATAAGAGTAAATGGGATGAAAGGGAATGGGACTACAAGGAATGGGGTATGGAGTGTAGTATGAGGGGGTAGGGGGTATGGAGTGTATGTAGTGTTATTGATAAGTGTATGTATGTATTGAATGTGTTTGCGTGTAAATGTGTTAAGTGTACAGATAAATCACTCGCTCGCTAACTAACACTACTTCTAATTCTCAATAACAAACACTCCCACTAACGCTCACTAACTACCACTAACTGACGCTCACACTAACAACTATCACTAATAACTCCCACTAACTCACTCACGCTCCCACTAACAGACTCTCTCCCACTCCCGCTACCTCCCACTAACTCACTCACTCTCTCACGCTAACACTACCAACTGACTATCTCACGCTAACACTACCAACTGACTCTCTCACGCTAACACTACCAACTGACTCTCTCACACTAACACTAACTCACTCTCAAAAAATCGCAAAATCTCTATTCTTAACTCTCCAAAGACCCACCAGCAACACAGTCAAAGAAGCCCTGCTTGTGTGGTGCTTATATACCCTGTGTAAATGTTTAATGATGTCCCAATTTCCATTGTAATTAGTGTTCAGGTGTGCTTTATTAGCAATTAATATTATTGCAATGTGTATTAGGTGTGTTAATTTGCGCATGCTCATTTTGAGTTGGTATTTGTGGAATGTGTAGAATGCGATGATGTCATAGTGGTCGTTTTCTCTAACATTGTCCAATAGTATTCTTTTTAAATGTGAATTTGCGATGGTGTGTTCTTCGTGAAGTGTTGTATATGTATGTTTTTCATAATATATAATGATATTGAATGCGATTTTTTTTTTAGTGTATGTATATATTTTTTAATCCTTGTTGTTATTGTGCGATTTTCCGCATCTTAAAGTATATGCGTATTCCCCGTATAAATAGTATTAAAACTTCCCCCGCTTGTGAATGTGTAATGCTTGTGTGCTTTGTTGATTGATTGATGTTGTGACATTTGCGGCGTGTTATTGTTGTGCATGATGTGGTATGCGTCATATGACCGAGCTGTGCGTATTTCTCGCGAGATCGAGTGTTAGGTGAAAAAAGCTATTTTTTGCCTTTCCCATTGTTCTCTATGGGAGACTGTCTAACGCGGGCAGGATTACGCGTGTGACATACACGCGTTAGGAGCATCGTTAGATGGTCTTATATTAACTCTAAATACCGGAGTCAAACAATGCCGTGCGTTAGACATAAAACACGCGTGGCGTTAACAGCCCATCTACCGCCGAACTCTAAATCTAGCCGTAAGACTCCAAGGAGGAGAAATTGATTTAATGACAGGCTTAATATGAACTAAAGCCTGTACAAACCAGTGAATATCAGGAAGATTAGCAATCTTTCTGTGAAATAAAACAGAAAGAGCAGAGATTTGTCCCTTCAAGGAATTTGCAGACAAACCCCTATCCAAACCATCCTGGAGAAACTGTAAAATTCTAGGAATTCTAAAAGAATGCCAAGAGAATTTATGAGAAGAACACCATGAAATGTAAGTCTTCCAAACTCGATAATAAATCTTCCTAGAGACAGATTTACGAGATTGTAACATAATTACTGAGTCAGAGAAACCTCTATGACTTAATACTAAGCGTTCAATTTCCATACCTTCAAATTTAACGATCTGAGATCCTGATGGAAAAACGGACCTTGAAACAGTAGGTCCGGCCTTAACGGAAGTGGCCAAGGTTGGCAACTGGACATCCGAACAAGATCCCCATACCAAAACCTGTGGGGCCATGCTGTAGCCACCAGTAACACAAATTATTGTTCCATGATGATTTTGGAGATCACTCTCGGAAGAAGAACTAGAGGCGGGAAGATATAAGCAGGTTGATAACACGAAGGAAGTGTCAGTGCATCCACTGCTTCCGCCTGAGAATCCCTGGACCTGTACAGGTATCTGGGAAGATTCTTGTTTAAATGAGAAGCCATCAGATCTATTTCTGGAAGACCCCACATCTAAACAATGTGAGAAAACACATCCGCATGGAGAGAGCACTCCCCTGGATGTAAAGTCTGACGGCTGAGAAAATCCACCTCCCAATTGTCTACACCTGGGATATGAACCGCAGAAATTAGACAAAAACTGGAATCCGCCCAAACAAGTATCCGAGATACTTCTTTCATAGCTAGGGGACTGTGAGTCCCACCCTGATGATTGGCATATGCCACTATTTTGATATTGTCTGTCTGAAAACAAATGAATGGTTCTCTCTTCAACAGAGGCCAAAACTGAAGAGCTCTGAGAATTGCACAGAGTTCTAAAATATTGATTGGTAATCTCACCTCTTGAGATTTCCAAACCCCTTGTGCTATCAGAGATCCCCAGACAGCTCCCCAACCTGAAAAACTTGCATCTGTTGTGATTACAGTCCAGGTTGGCCGAACAAAAGAGGCCCCTTGAACTAAACGCCAGTGATTTATCCACCACGTCAGAGAGTGTCGAACATTGGGATTTAAGGATATGAATTGTGATATCTTTGTATAATCCCGGCACCATTGATTCAGCATGTAAAGCTGGAGAGGTCTCATGGGAAAACGGACAAAATAAATTGCATCCGATGCTGCAGTCATGAGGGCACATAGCCACTGAAGGGAATGACTGAGACTAAAGGTGCTGACATGCTGCGACCAATTTCAAACGTCTCTTGTCTGTTAGAGACAGAGTCATGGACACTGAATCTATCTGGAAACCTAAAGAGGTGACCCTTGTCTGAGGAATCAAAAAACTTTTTTGAAAATTGATCCTCCAACCATGTTTTCGAAGAAACACCACAAGTTTATTTGTGTCAGTCCGCTGCTCATCGCCCCGCGGCTTTTTGACAGCTTTATTTGATAACTTAGGCAAAATTTTTCAGGTCTGGAGAGACTGTGTCACAGAATCCAATTCTTGTTGCGCTAAATTCTCCAACCAAAAAGATGAAGCAGCTGCAACATCAGCCAAAGTAATTGCAGGCCTAAGAAGATGACCTGAATATAAATAGGCTTTCCTTAGATAAGATTCAAGCTTCCTATCTAAAGGATCTTTAAAGGAAGTACTATCTTCCATAGGAATAGTGGTTCATTTAGCAAGAATAGAAATAACCCCATCAACTTTGGGGATCTTTTCCCAAAACTCTATTGCAATCGCTGGTAAAGGATACAATTGTTTAAACCTTGCAGAAGGATTAAAAGGAGTGCCTGGCTTATTCCATTCCTTAGAAATCATGTCAGAAATAGCATCAGGAATAGGAAAAACCTCTGGAGTAACCACAATAGGTTTAAAAACAGCATTTAAATGTTTACTAGTTTTAATATCAAGAGGACTAGCTTCCTCAATAGCCAAAGAAATTAACACTTCTTTTAACAAAGAACGCATATACTCTATTTTAAATAAATAAGTAGATTTGTCAACGTCTGAGGAAGGATCTTCTGAATCAGATAGATCCTCATCAGAGGTGGATAATTCATTATGTTGTCGGTCATTTGAAATTTCATCAACTGAATGAGAAGTTTTAAAAGACCTTTTACGTTTATTAGAAGGTGAAAATGCAGACAAAGCCTTCTGAATAGAATCAGTAACAAATTCTTTAAAATTCATAGGTATATCATGTACATTAGAAGTTGAAGGAACTGCAACCGGCAATGTACAATATTACAGATGGACACTTTATCTGCATGTGACAACTAATACAAATGACATTAGGAGATATAGGCCCCTATTTATCAAGGGCTGGAAGACCTGATCCGACACTGCGGATCAGGTCTGCCAGACTTCGCTGAATACGGCGAGCAATACGCTCGCCGTATTCAGCATTGCACCAGCAGCTCACAAGAGCTGCTGGTGCAACGCCGCCCCCTGCAGACTTGCGGCCAATAGTCCGCCAGCAGGGGGTGTCAATCAACCCGATCGGGTTGATTTCCGGTGATGTCTGTCCGCCTGCTCAGAGCAGGCGGACAGGTAATGGAGCAGCAGTCTTTGTGACCGCTGCTTCATAACTGCTGATTCCGGCGAGCCTGCAGGTTCGTCAGAAACACGGGGCATCAAGCTCCATACGGAGCTTGATACATATGCCGCATAATCTCCACAATTTTACAACAAATGCACTTAGCTTTGGTAGAACCGATGTCAGGCAGCAAAGTTCCAGCAGATACTTCTGAGGCAGGATCAGATTGAGACATCTTGCAGAATGTAAAAGAGAAAAACAACATATAAAGCAAAATTATCAATTTCCTTATATGACAGTTTCAGGAATGGGAAAAAATGCAAATAGCATAGCCCTCTGACATAGAAAAAGGCAAGAGGCAAAAGCAAAGGGGCAATAAATAATGAAAAAAAGTTAGGCGCCAAGTATGACGCACAACGTAACTAAAAAATTTTTTTGCCGCCAACCATTCCTGGAACTCGCGTCACTAACGATGCAACCCTGTGTGAACCCCTGTGTCAACTACGACGCCAGAAATGACGAACTAGCGTCAACGGACATGCCTTTTTGTGCCAAGAATGATGAAATAAAGTGTAGCATTTAGCACACCCGCGAGCCTAAGAAAGCCCGCAATTTAAATAAGTAGTCAAATTGAAAAAAAGACTAAACCCCAGGTAAGAAAACATTTCTCAATATTAACTTTTCCCAAATATGAAACTGACAATCTGCAAAAAAAATACATGAACCTGACTCATGGCAAATATAAGTACAATACATATATTTAGAGCTTTATATAAATGCATAAAGTGTCAAACCATAGCTGAGGTGTCTTAAGAAATAAAAACATACTTACCAAAGACACCCATCCACATATAGCAGATAGCCAAACCAGTACTGAAACAGTTATCAGTAGAGGTAATGTTATATGAAAGTATATTGTCGATCTGAAAAGGGAGGTAGGAGATAAATCTCTACGACCGATAACAGAGAACCTATGAAATAGACCCCCGTTAGGAAAATCACTGCATTCAATAGGTATTACTCTCTATGTCCCCGTTCGCTGTACTCTGAGAGGAATCAGGCTTCAAAATGCTAAGAAGCGCATGTTAACGTGGAAATCTTAGCACAAACTTACTTCACCACCTCCATAGGAGGCAAAGTTTGTAAAACTGAATTGTGGGTGTGGTGAGGGGTGTATTTATAGGCATTTTGAGGTTTGGGAAACTTTGCCCCTCCTGGTTGGATTGTATATCCCATACGTCACTAGCTCATGGACTCTTGCCAATTACATGAAAGAAAGTACATATTTTTTCTATTACACTTTTAATTATTATATAAAAATTATTTATATTGTAAATATGTGTGTGTGTGTGTGTGTGTGTGTATGTGTGTATATGAGTGTGTGTGTATATACAGTATGTGTGTAGGTGTGCATATCAGTGTTTGTGTGTACACATGTGTGTATATCAGTGTGTGTGTGCATATGTGTGTGTGTATATTTGTTTATGTGTGTATATCAGTGTGTGTGTGTGTGTGCCTATGTGTATGGGTGTATATCAGTGTGTATGTGTGTGTATATCAGTGTGTGTGCACGTGTGCATATGTATGTATGTATGTGTGTATATCTTTGTGTGGGTGTGTGAGTGTATGTATGTCTGTGTGCATGTGTTTAATATATTGGAGCAGTGTCTAATAACGTTCTAGAAGCTTTCTGCTAGAAAGAATATATAATTCAGAGCTCATTTTGTATTTGCAGGTGATTAACCTTGATAGCTAATAATATATTAAATAGCTTGCCTTACTTGACCGTCTATTAATGTACATCCATACCTTTGTACTGCAATGAAAAGAACAAGCATTCACTGACAGTAATTATGCATGACTATAAAAAAATCTGCTCAGGCTGTTGTTAAACACGACTCTTATGTCGAGGTGTAACTTCTTCTGCACGCATTTCTAATAAACTATTTTCAGTGCCAAAAACAGTATCCTTCACGAATAAGAAAGGAGTGTTGTATATGTATTCAGCATTTCATTTTCACAGTTGACATAAAGCATTTTCTGTAATGTCACTTACATACAATACATTTTTTTTTAAATCATTATACTGTAATCAGGGGTCATGTCTGTAATTATTTTATACATTTCATTGTGTCTAGGCTTAAACATTATTTTTTAAACTAGCCATTATTACTTTGTCTTACAGGGATAGGAAACTCAATTGCTTTCTTTCATGGTTCAGATAGAACATGCAATTTTAAGCAACTTTCTAATTTACCCCTATTATCACATTTTCTTCATTCTCTTTGAATCTTTATTTGAAAAGCAATTATGTAAACTTAGAAGCTAGCCCATTTTTGGTTCAGCACCTAAGTAACCACAATTCAGCATGCGCTACCCAGGGTGCTGACTAAAGAAATGGTCAAGCTCCTAAGCTTACATTCCTGCGTTTCCAAACAAAGATACCAAGAGAACAAAGAAACATTGATAATATGAGTAAATTATAAATTTGCTTAAAACTGCATGCTCTTTCTGAATCGTGAAAGACAAAATGTTGGTTTAATTTCTCTGTAAGTCATAGGGCTCAATATACTGAGTAGCATAATTTGTTTTTGAGCACTTGTTGGGCAGGCTCACACATGTCACCTATGAGATGGTGGAGAGAAACCACTCTGAAAATGCTCATTTCAGAGTGATTGACAGGCCCTTCTCTCACAAGAGGGAGGTATAACATACTCAAGTGAGTGAGTAATGATGCATCCGCTGCCCACTTGATTCAAAGCCATGCGGTCAGGTTCTCAAGTTGAGAAGCTTGTCTGCACAGCCCTTAGTATATGGGGCCAATAATCGAAACAGAATCAAAATAATTTTAAAGAAAAAATAGTGTTATTGTGAGTTAACATTGCTTGAGTGCAAACAATAGCGCTTTTATTTTTGCACTAATACCCAAATTTATTTTTAGAGGTTGAATGTTAATTAAGGGCACACTAACATTGCATGTCAAATAGTATAGATATGCTAAATCACTCACATATTAGATTTATATGGGGAAGTGCAATATAATTCATGTCAAATATTGCTTGACCATAAGTCAATGGTACACTAAGTTGAGGGTGAGCTAAGCCAACAGTGCAAAAGTAGTTGGCTTCTGCAGGTACAGTAGTTCTATGCTATACTGCTAATAATAATAGTTTACTTCAGGTCTTAAAAAGGACTCGATTTTGCAGCTGTGTTTTGAATTGCAGTAAGTTTAAAATACTTAACTCACTACTTGTATTATGAGTGCAATTACCCCACTAATACAGCTCTCTGCACTATCTATTAAAAGTATAGGACACTTAAAAAAAAAATTCACCGCGTTTAGATGCGTTGGTTAAATATTTAACCTTCCACGTGTAATACCAGGTTTGCATTATTATTTTTGCAAGGTTGTGCAGAAGATACGCCCAACAATATTGATTGGGCTCCACTTGTAATCTAGTTATTTATATTATTAAAAATAGGTTAATATTTTATACAATTCCTCCATCACTAGAATTAATCACCAAGTAGTTACATTTTAAGGTTTGTGTCTACATGCAGTAGCATTAAAACCTATCTAACTGCTCTCTTACTTCAGATTACTTCAGATTAATAGGGCACCTCTTGCTTTTGCGTAAAATCAGTTTTGTTTTGCCTCATTTTGTAAACCAAAATAGGTTATTGAATTTACCTTTAGACCTTTATAGCGAGTATGGAACAAGCAACATGTGTTTAATGCCCCTATAAGTTCCTACAACTATTTTTAACGCTAGGTACCAGACCACTTCTCTAATCATCCACTCATGGAACCCTGTGATGCTTTACTTGCCCGTGACATCTTTGGATGCATTATTCAGAGTTACAATTCCACAGTTGCCACAAAGCATTTCTTTAATGTCATTCACAAATGATGCAGCAGTTTATCATCTTTCTACTGTAATCAGTAACTATGTCTGTAATAATTTAATAAATGCCTCTGTGTCTAGACATACTCATGTCAAGTTTAATTAACCATTATTACTGTGTCTCAAGTAATCATCTGAACAGCTCGAAAATACCTGTAACACAGCATGCAATATTATTCAAATTAATGCAATATGTTGTATAATGCTGATGTTTAAGCTAAAGTTAATTTGCAGTTGTAATATGATGTGTTAAAAAAAATATATATATATATATATATATATATATATATATATATATATATATATATATATATATATATATGTAATATTTGTATTTAATCATTTCCATTAAATTATTTTACAATTTTGTCTTATGCATTCACACAAGACTGTAACTATTGCAAAGATGCATAGTTGTTTAATCCTTTACTGTTTTATATCAGCTGTAACAAAAACAAGTGGGTGTTATATGCCGTTGTGTATAGTTTATCCCTCTCAATGAAAACTGTATTTAGCAATCTGTTTGTGTCATCCCTACAGTAAAAATAGAAAAGAACTAACATGTGCCAGCCACACTGTTCTCATTTTATTTTAACAGTTAACGGGACATAAATTCAGTAAATACAATTCTAATGTGTTAGAACATTTTATTAGTGTGTTATTGCTTCCACATAACAATCTTTTAACTCCATTTTATCAGTGTGCTATTTCTTGCATATAAATATGTCTTAACCCCTGCTAGGGGTTCAAATAGAAATAAAGTTAGCACCAGAGCAACTGAACGCATCTGGTAAGCCAATGAGAAGAGGCATATGTGTGTAACCACCTATCACCAGCTCCAGTAGTTTATCGCTGCTCCTCAGCCTACCTAGGTATTCTTTTTTAACAAAAGACAGTCTAAGAAACCCAAAGAAAAAAGCAAATTTAAATATAGAAGTCAATTAAAAAGCAATTAAAAACTGCATGCTCTATCTGAATCATGAAAGTTTAATTCTGACTTTTTTCCCTTTAACCCCTTAACTGCATGTGATGACATGTGGTCATCATACACGCAATGTTTTTAGTGTACATGATGACCACATGCCATGGGGGGCTGTTTTCAGGGCTAATCAAAGCCACATGAGCAGGGACGGAACTACCAGTGATGCAGAGGCCGCAACTGCGACCAGGCCCAGGAGGTCCCCTATCAGGGGCCCCACCTTCAGCACGACATTTTTTTTTCCAAACTGTATTTATTTTTGTTTTAGAATTTCTTGTTCCCCACGTGTCTGCTCCCCCCTCCATGCCTCTTCCCCCCACAGAGATCTTCTCCTTCATTTGCCTGTGCTGTGCGGCTGTGTGACTGACTTTCCTGACAGTTTTAAATCAGAACATTGCCCTGAGTTACCATGGCAACACTCTGAAACATTTCCTGCTGAGTAATCGGGAAATAAGGAGCTGTCTGAGTGTCTGCGTTAATGCAGTAACTAAGAGCCTAGTGAGTGAGCTCAGTGAAGAGGAACTGTCTGGAGGGATGGGACGGCAACACCACACTAATTCTCCTATTCATGGCATACCAGAGATCCGGACAGGTGTTGGTGGTAGGCCGGTAGCTGTTTCAGAACTTGCAGAAGACAAGTGCACTGCACAAGTTAAGTCCCCTACCGGGTGTGAGTGACACTAGTTGCAATGCATCATGATGGCAGACAGAGCCCAGTAACTCCCCTGTACACAGCCAGCCCAGTGCACAGCCCATTGGATGACTGATCTGAAGAGACAGCCACGAACTCACAGATAGCAATAGACTGAGACAAGCACTCACAGACATCAATAGACTGAGACATGCACTCACAGACAGTAATAGACAGAGACATGCATTCACAGGCAGTAATAGACAGAGACGTGTACTCACAGGCAGGAATGGACAGAGACGTGCACTCACAGGCAGTAATAGACAGAGGCATTCACACACAGGCATTAATAGACGCAACTCGAGCTATCCTATATACGGCGCCGTCAGAGGCTAAAGTGCCGTAAGTTTGACAAACCAGCGATGTCCAGAAATCTGCGTAAGCACAAATTTCTGGAGTTGCTAGTGACTTACGGCACTTTAGAAACTGCCGGCATCTACAAAACCTGACTAAAGTTATTAAATCTCCCGTACTGTCTAACACGCCTCCCAAACATAGCCCGACACGTCTAACCCTCTATCCGCTATCCCCCCTCACAATCCTAACAATAAAAAATGTATTAACCCCTAAACCGCCGCTCCCGGACCATGCCGCCACCTAATAAAGTTATTAACGCCTAAACCGCCGCTCCCGGACCCGCCGCCAGCTATATTAAATCTATAACCCCCTAATGTGATCCCCCTACACCGTCGCAAGCTACATTACATACCCCTAATGTGAATCCCTTACACCGCCGCCATCTATCTTACCTACCCCCTAAAGTGAGCCCCCTACCCCGCCGCCATCTATCTTACCTACCCCCTAAAGTGAGCTCCCTACCCCACCCCCATCTATCGTACCTACCCCCTAAAGTGAGCACCTACCCCGCCTCCATCTATCTTACCTACCCACTAAAGTGAGCCCCTTACACCGCCACCAGCTATTTTAAAAATATTAACCCCTAATTTAATCCCCCTACACCGCCGCCAGATATATAAACTATATTAACCCTAATTATATTAGGGTTAATATAGTTAATATAGTTATTATATTATATATATTAACTATATTAACCCTAATTATATTAGGGTTAATATAGTTAATATCGTTATTATAATATATATATATATATATATATATATATATATATATATATATTAAGTATAATAACCCTATCTAACGCTAACACCCCTAACTAAATTCTTATTAAAATAGATCTAATTAATATTATTAATTAAAATATTCCTATTTAAATCTAAATAGTTACCTATAAAATAAACCCTAAGATAGCTACAATGTAATTAATAATTACATTGCAGCTATTTTAGGGTTTATATTTATTTTACAGGTAACTTGGTATTTATTTTAACTAGGTACAATAGCTATTAAATAGTTAATAACTATTTAATAGCTACCTAGTTAAAATAATTACCAATTTACCTGTAAAATAAATCCTAACCTAAGTTACAAATACACCTACACTATCAATAAATTAAATAAACTACAAATATCTAAACTAAAATACAATAAAATAATCTAAACTAAATTACAAAAACAAAAACACTAAATTACAAAAATAAAAAAAGATTACAAGTTTTTAAACTAATTACACCTATTCTAAGCCCCCTAATAAAATAATAAAGCCCCCCCCCCAAAAAAAAATTCCCTACCCTATTCTAAATTTAAAAAGTTCAAAGCTCTTTTATCTTATCAGTCCTTAAAAGGGCCTTTTGCGGGGCATGCCCCAAAGAATTCTGCTCTTTTGCCTGTAAAAGAAAAACACAATACCACCCCCAACATTACAATCCACCACCCACATACCCCTATTCTAAACCCACCCAAACCCCCCTTAAAAAAACCTAACACTACCCCCCTGAAGATATCCCTACCTTGTCTTCACCCAGCCGGGCCGAACTCTTCATCCGATCCGGGCGATGGCCAATGAAGCGGCAGTGAAGTCTTCTTCCATCCGGGCGATGTCTTCAATCAAGCGGCAGTGAAGTCTTCTTCCATCCGGCAATGTCTTCTTCCACCCGGCGATGTCTTCAAGCAAAATGGCATCTTCAATCTTCTTTCTTCGCTTCTCCGCCGCAGAGCATCCATCCGGCAAGACGACTTCCCGACGAATGAGGTACCTTTAAATGACGTCATTCAAGATGGTGTCCGTCTAATTCCGATTGGCTGATATGATTCTATCAGCCAATAGGAATTAAGGTAGAAAAATCTGATTGGCTGATTGAATCAGCCAATCAGAATCAAGTTCAATCCGATTGGCTCACTTTAGTGGGTAGGTAAGGTAGCTGGCGGCGGGGTAGGGGGCTCACTTTAGGGGGTAGGTAAGATAGATGGCGGCGGGGTAGGGGCTCACTTTAGGGGGTAGGTAAGATAGATGGCGGCGGGGTAGGGGGCTCAGTTTAGGGGGTAGGTAAGGTAGATGGCGGCGGGGTAGGGGCTCACATTAGGGGGTAGGTAATGTAGATGGCGGCGGGGTAGGGGCTCACTTTAGGGGGTATGTAATGTAGCTTGCGACGGTGTAGGCGGATCACATTAGGGGGTTATACATTTAATGTAGGTGGCGGCATGGTCCGGGAGCGGCGGTTTAGGGGTTAAATACTTTATTAGGGATTGCGGCGGGGGATCACGGTTGACAGGTAGATAGACATTGCGCATGCGTTAGGTGTTAGGTTTATTTTGCAGGTAGTTTAGGGAGTTACGGGGCTCTAATAGACAGTGTAAGGCTTACTACGGCTGCATTTTGTGGTGAGGTGAAAATGGAGTAAGATTTCTCCATATTCGCCACGTAAGTCCTTACGCTGTATATTGGATACCAAACTGCGCTGGTTTGGTATACCTGTCTATGGCCCAAAAAACTATGGGCGACGGCAGAAATATACGGGCGTAACTTCTAGGTTACGCCATATATAGGATACCAAACCAGCGCAAATTTCGGCATCACCAGCTTTTGCGGGCGACACTGCATATAGGATCGGGCCCCTTGTCTTTTAAATTGTATAATGAGAGAATGTAACCGCAACCTGTCATCTAGAAACCGTTTTTAATTTCCTTTATTTCTTAATATTTATTTATGAAGTGAATGATATTATTGTATTTTTGAAAGAAAAAATAAAGTTGTGTTTTCGATGAAAATTTACATATATATTAAAATGATCAATAACTCTAATGATATAGCATGTGCTTTAATCTTGTGTCATTTATTTTTATAAAGTTTGATTGTTATTTAAATAAAGTATTTTTGTGAAACAGACAGCTGCATTAAATATGTTAACTATAAATGTATGAAAGCAGCAAAGAGAGAACAAAAAGGTACAAAAGGAATAATAAAGCAGCTGTTTCCACTCAAAAAATACATTCAGAACCTTTAAAAGTGAATTTATTAGTACGCTGAAACAATTAAGAAAGCCACCCATGGTGCAGTTCAAAATAATAAAGACAAACATTTAAATATTTAGCAAATCATTTATCAAAATGTATAGTTAAGGATTCTTCTCCAAGGCAAATAGGGGCATCAAAAATAGGTTTATAACCACATATGCTACACTCATTAGAGCAGTTCACATTTATTCAGTGCTTTCTAAGTGCTTTAAGAGAATCCACCATATGCTAAATGCATCTTATTTTAGTTAGATATTACTTTAAGAGTCTCTTTTGGTATGTCAATGTAATTATCCCACATAAACATAACAGTAATGCATGTTCTTTATAATTTATACATATCACATGGATGAGAAACAAACCAACATTGTTTTAATAAAATATATTTAATCCCCCACCCACCCCAATGGTTAAAGGAACATACAAATTAAACGTTTAGGATTCAAATAATGCATACATTTGCAAGAGAATTTTCAATAAATCTGTAATCAAATGTATGACCTTGATATCATTTGTTGAAAAGCATTATTGGGGACTAGCTGGTGAATGGTGGCTACACACATATGCCTCTTGTCATTGAGTCAAGGATGTGGCCAGCTCAGTCCCAGTAGTGCATTGCTGACTTTAGCTATGTGTTTAACCACTGTACAGGAGCTAAATATAATTATATATAAGCAACAGTGTAGGTATGAAATGTTCTGAGATGTTAGAACATTTTATTTTTACACTTTTATGGCTGTTTAAAGGGACAGTCTACTTGGTTTCATTTATTGTTCAAAAAGACAGACGATGCCTTCAATACCCATACCCAAGCTTTCACAACCAAAATTGTTATATTAACATACGTCATAAACTCTAAATATCTGCCTGTTTCTAAGCCACTACGGAAAGCCTTTTATCTCAGTGCATTTTATTAGCTTTTCAAAGCCAAACACTGCACATTCATGTGTGCCATATAGATAACAGTGTTCTCACTCCTGTGGCATTATTCATGAGTCAGCACTGATTGGCTAAAATGCAAGTCTTTAAAAAGAACTAAGATAAGGGGGTAGTCTGCAGAGTCTTAGATAAAAGGTAATCACAGAGGTAAAAAGTATATTAATATAACAGTGTTGGTTATGCAAAACTAATGAATGAGTAATACAGGGATTAGCTATCTTTTTAAACAATAAAAACTTTTAAGCAGGCTGTCCCTTTAAATTGAATTAAGCTCTACATTCGTTTCACTGCATAAAATAATTTTGTTTAAAACCTATAAGAACATTTTTCCTACTTTCACAATAGCCGAACTTTGCAACAAATGACTATCGGCTAAATTTAGAGTTTGGCGGCCAAAGGGGTGCGTTAGCTACGCGTGCTTTTTTTCTCCCGCACCTTTTAAATACCGCTGGTATTTAGAGTTCACAGAATGGCTGGGTTTTCAGTGCGTTAGGCTCCAAAAAGGGAGCGTAGAGCATAATTTAACGCCACTGGAACTCTAGATACCAGCGGTGCTTATGGACGCGGCCAGCTTAAAAAACGTGCTCGTGCACGATATCCCCATAGAAAACAATGGGGCCATTTGAGCTGGAAAAAAAACCAGCGTTCAGCTCCTAACGCAGCCCCATTGTTTGCTATGGGGAAACACTTCCTACGTCTGCACCTAACACCCTAACATGAACCCCGAGTCTAAACACCCCTAACCTTACACTTATTAACCCCTAATCTGCTCCCCCCGCTATCGCTGACACCTGCATATTTTTTTAACCCCTAATCTGCCGCTCCGTAAACCGCCGCTACCTACATTATCCCTGTGTACCCCTAATCTGCTGCCCCTAACACCGCCGACCCCTATATTATATTTATTAACCCCTAATCTGCCCCCCTCAACGTCGCCTCCACCTGCCTACACTTATTAACCCCTAAACTGCCGAGCGGACCGCACCGCTACTATAATAAAGTTATTAACCCCTAATCCGCCTCACTCCCGCCTCAATAACCCTATAATAAATAGAATTAACCCCTAATCTGCCCTCCCTAACATCGCCGACACCTAACTTCAATTATTAACCCCTAATCTGCCGACCGAATCTCGCTGCTACTGTAATAAATGGATTAACCCCTAAAGCTAAGTCTAACCCTAACCCTAACACCCCCCTAAGTTAAATATAATTTAAATCTAACAAAATAAATTAACTCTTATTAAATAAATTATTCCTATTTAAAGCTAAATACTTACCTGTAAAATAAACCCTATTATAGCTACAATATAAATTATAATTATATTATAGCTATTTTAGGATTTATATTTATTTTACAGGTAACTTTGTATTTATTTTAACCAGGTACAATAGCTATTAAATAGTTAAGAACTATTTAATAGCTAAAATAGTTAAAATAATTACAAAATTACCTGTAAAATAAATCCTAACCTAAGTTACAATTAAACCTAACACTACACTATAAATAAATTAATTAAATAAAATACCTACAATTATCTACAATTAAACCTAACACTACACTATCAATAAATTAATTAAATACAATATCTACAAATAAATACAATTAAATAAACTAACTAAAGTACAAAAAATAAAAAATAACTAAGTTACAAAAAATAATAAAATATTTACAAACATTAGAAAAAAATTACAACAATTTTATACTAATTACACCTACTCTAAGCCCCCTAATAAAATAACAAAGACCCCCAAAATAAAAAAATGCCCTACCCTATTCTAAATTACAAAAGTTCAAAGCTCTTTTACCTTACCAGCCCTTAAAAGGGCCCTTTGCGGGGCATGCCCCAAAGAATTCAGCTCATTTGCCTGTAAAAAAAAAACATACAATACCCCCTCCAACATTACAACCCACCACCCATATACCCCTAATCTAACCCAAACCCCCCTTAAATAAACCTAACACTAAGCCCCTGAAGATCTGCCTACCTTGTCTTCACCATGCCAGGTATCACTGATCGTTACAGGCTCCGAAATCTTCATCCAAGCCCAAGCGGGGGCTAGACATCCATCATCCGACGGCTGAAGAAGTTCAGAAGAGGCTCCAAAGTCTTCATCCTATCCGGGAAGAAGAGTAGATCCGGACCGGCAACCATCTTCTTCCAAGCGGCATCTTCTATCTTCATCCGATGAGGACCGGCTCCATCTTGAAGACCTCCACTGCGGACCCATCTTCTTCTTCCGACGACTTCCCAACGAATGACGGTTCCTTTAAGGGACGTCATCCAAGATGGCGTCCCTCGAATTCCGATTGGCTGATAGGATTCTATCAGCCAATCGGAATTAAGGTAGGAAAATTCTGATTGGCTGATGGAATCAGCCAATCAGAATCAAGTTCAATCCGATTGGCTGATTTAATCAGCCAATCAGATTGAGCTCGCATTCTATTGGCTGTTCCATCAGCCAATAGAATGCGAGCTCAATCTGATTGGCTGATCGGATCAGCCAATCGGATTGAACTTGATTCTGATTGGCTGATTCCATCAGCCAATCAGAATTTTCCTACCTTAATTCCGATTGGCTGATAGAATCCTATCAGCCAATCGGAATTCGAGGGACACCATCTTGGATGACGTCCCTTAAAGGAACCGTCATTCGTCGGGAAGTCGTCGGAAGAAGATGGGTCCGTGGTGGAGGTCTTCAAGATGGAGCCGGTCCTCATCGGATGAAGATAGAAGATGCCGCTTGGAAGAAGATGGTTGCCGGTCCGGATCTACTCTTCTTCCCGGATAGGATGAAGACTTTGGAGCCTCTTCTGGACTTCTTCAGCCGTCGGATGATGGATGTCTAGCCCCCGCTTGGGCTTGGATGAAGATTTCGGAGCCTGGAACGATCGGTGATACCTGGCATGGTGAAGACAAGGTAGGAAGATCTTCAGGGGCTTAGTGTTAGGTTTATTTAAGGGGGGTTTGGGTTAGATTAGGGGTATGTGGGTGGTGGGTTGTAATGTTGGGGAGGGGGTATTGTATGTTTTTTTTTTACAGGCAAAAGAGCTGAATTCTTTGGGGCATGCCCCGCAAATGGCCCTTTTCAGGGCTGGTAAGGTAAAAGAGCTTTGAACTTTTGTAATTTAGAATAGGGTAGGGCATTTTTTTTATTTTGGGGGTCTTTGTTATTTTATTAGGGGGCTTAGAGTAGGTGTAATTAGTTTAAAATTGTTGTAATTTTTTTCTAATGTTTGTAAATATTTTTTTATTTTTTGTAACTTAGTTCTTTTTTATTTTTTGTACTTTAGTTAGTTTATTTAATTGTTTTTATTTGTAGGAATTGTATTTAATTTATTTATTGATAGTGTGGTGTTAGGTTTAATTGTAGATCATTGTAGGTAGTTTATTTAATATATTTATTGATAGTGTGGTGTTAGGTTTAATTGTAGATCATTGTAGGTAGTTTATTTAATATATTTATTGATAGTGTAGTGTTAGGTTTAATTGTAACTTAGGTTAGAATTTATTTTACAGGTAATTTTGTAATTATTTTAACTAGGTAGCTATTAAATAGTTATTAACTATTTAATAGCTATTGTACCTGGTTAAAATAATTACAAAGTTGCCTGTAAAATAAATATTAATCCTAAAATAGCTAAGATATAATAATAATTTATATTGTAGCTATATTAGGATTTATTTTACAGGTAAGTATTTAGATTTAAATAGGAATAATTTATTTAATAAGACTTAATTTATTTTGTTAGATAAAAATTATATTTAACTTAGGGGGGTGTTAGTGTTAGGGTTAGAATTAGCTTAAGGGGTTAAACAATTTATTAGAGTAGCGGTGAGCTCCGATCGGCAGATTAGGGGTTAATACTTGAAGTTAGCTGTTGTCGATGTTAGGGAGGGCAGATTAGGGGTTAATACTATTTATTATAGAAGAGCAGGATCAACAAGAGGTTGAAAAAGTATGCATTTCTTTAGCACTTCATTCTCCCCTTGAGAATTTATATATAGAACACCTTTAGTAGGATGAAGTGGTGATTTGAATTAAAATTTAACCTTTATTGGTTTTATTAAAAAAACAACAGAACACAAAACATAAAGAGTTAATGCCCGAACAGCGTACCTAATAGGACATTTTCATTATAAGCTCTGAAAGAACACTCTATAATCTGCCGATTTATGAGCATTCAACAACAAAACCATCTATATATTTCTACATACAACAGTCACTAGAGAAGTGGTGGCTATAATATATCTCTTGTTTGCTGTTTTTATGATTTTAGAGCTATAATTCGGGCGAACAATACCTGAGACGGCGGCCTATTTGCAGGTAACGAGCTCCTCCGGGTTATCAGTGCTGGCAGCAGGAGTCTGCCTTACTGACTTTATCAGTTATAACACATCAAGTTTTTTCTTATTAATATACTTCCTTTTGGACTAATACAAGTGCATTTAAAAAAATTGAAGCAAAAACAACATAAGGGATTAAGCACTGCGCAGTTAAAATGGCCGCTGTGGGAGAATTTGATAAATTTCAAGCAAGATGGTGTAAACTTGAATCTCTGTTCCAGCAACTTATCGATAAAGCTCCTTTTGACACCCTATCGATGCGCTTCACATTTGATACTGCTGATAACACTGAGGTGCTCTCTATGGATATATCTAGCACACAAAATGAGCCCTCAGAAAGTATTTCACTCTGGGAGCCGCATCGGATTAAGCCGATGCTGGAGAATGCAAATGGCCCATACGCTATAGTATCGGAGCAGAAGAACCCAACGAGAATTAAGACTTTGTGCTCACCCGGCAAGTTGATCGAGCTCCAGCGGATGAAGGGGCATAATCAACCGAGGATGGCTGCGGGGGTCCTTTGGGGGGAACTCCAGAAAGTCATGACAGAGTTGCAACTGCTTTCTGTGTGGGGGACCACGCTTGGTAAATATGATCAACCCCATCTCTCCTTGGAGATACCCTAAATAACACAGAATAATCACCGCAAAGGGTATGACCTGGGGACTACACATATAAATGCCTTCCTCCCCCGGTGCCAGTTTCCTCACGCTTTACCTGGAGACTCGTGCAGCTCTGTTGGGACAATTCCAAACGGATAAAATAAGCCTTGGGGACATAACTTAACTCAGAAATCCAGCTTGTATTAATATTTAATCCAGTTGACCCGTTGCATATATTCCAGTTTCTTGTTTTTTTTTGTTATAAATATAATTGGTAATTGTGGTGCTTTGCAGGAATCCACAGGATTGTATCAAGAAACCTTAACGTGAATTTAGCTATGTACAAAACCATGTTATCGACACTAGTCCTGCAGATAATATTCATGTTCTAATAATGCTTTGCTTGTTTGCCTGTTTCTACTGGGGGTATGTGGGGGGCTCCTGGGGGAACATTTTGGACAAGGAAAGCACACAACAGGACAATATTGCATGTACCCACGATATGTAATAAAATATATTCGCTTGGTGGCCTGCGGCCGAGGCTATGGGCGAAGCAGGATAAACATTAGCTTTTAATACAATGACACAGGATTTGTTATAGATAATACTGGTCTATATGTATCACTATGTAGATAGTAATCCTTAAATATAAGTCCTTCCTGTGGAGTTTTTGTCACTCACGTTTAATACAAACTTGGTTGTCATAGCTGAGTCCTTAAGTATTATCTATCATTTTATTGGACAGAGATGGAATAAATAGCACAATAACTTCTCTGCCATGTATAGTGCTATGCTTTCCCTTTAAACACAGAGTTTGCACTTCATATCCTTTTTCAGAAAGATATTTGAAAGTTTAGTCCAAGCCTTTCTCCTTAAGGTCTCACTCTTTGTGTGTCTATTATACCTCTTTGTTTTTTCTTTTGTTTTCGTTATTATTGTTATCTTTATCCTGTTATACAATGGTCCCCAACATTATTCTAACTTAAATTGCAAGGTCCAAGAGTGACCTGAATTGTATCACTAGGGGCAGAAATTATAAGTAAAAATAGAGGACTTTTTAAATATTTGATATGTACATGTATACTATACAACATCTGTTTTATCATTAATGTACATTTTTTTTTTTTTTTTAAAGTATGATTTCTTATTGTACCATGCAGTTCCTCAATAAAAAAATATGAAAAAAAAAACAAAAAAACAAAAAAAGTAAGGGCCCATAGAACGAGTATATCAAATTACTCAGTGCAGTTAACAGTATTATAAATTCAAAAGTGTGATCACTTGGCAGTGTGCTTAATAAAGAGATGGAATATATTGAAATCTCCTAAGAGAAGATAAATAGATACAATTTGAGTAAGTTTTGCTGAGTATAAAAACTAACTCAGCAATCGATTAGGTACTCAGATGTTTATAAGATAGGTTTTTCTTAAGTCTATAAAATTTGTTCAACTTAAGAAAAATGTGCTCAGATGGATGAGCAATTATTTATAAAAATAAATGTCAGTGAAGTAACCGATTTTTATATTTTTTAGATATCTTTTATCATTGGCTTATGTTCTTAAATTGCCTTGTGCCTACAATCAGTACTTGGTTTATAATTATTGTCTGTTAATACAAAATAATATACCAGTACTGGTTCTCAATCCGTTGGTTGACTTTATTAGCAGTCTGGTATCTCTTATCATTGACTCATGTGCTTAGATTGCCTTGTGTCTGCAATCTGTACTTGAATTATAAGTTGTTGTCTGATCATACAGGATAGTTGGCATGTACTTTATAAATCGATTAATTAGCTTTTTTAGCGGTCAGTCACTCTCAGAGAGTGATGTAACTAAATATCTGTATGGTATGTACTAGGTTTATTATGCTTAGTTAAGATTATAATACCTTGTATAGGGGAATACTGACCAAATTGTTACAAATATATAATGTGTTGTAACTAATATGGTTGTGTAGTTACAAAGTATCACTATTCAAAGTTCAATGTGATTGTTTTTACTCAGGCTGATTGTGATTGCAGCCTGAATATGCCCTGAGGGTGTTAGTCTAGGTTTTTTATGTTTATGGTAACCGATGCATGTAATGCCCAGTATTTTCTATGTTACTCGAATAGCAGCTAATATCAGTTGATCGCTACATTAGATTATCATCTGCATAATAAGTTGAACCTAGGATACTTGAAGAGTATTAAAATGTATTAAAGATATACTTTCTCTGGAAAGCACTCTTAAGTACTGGTTTTGTGATTAAGTAGATCCTGTGGTTTGTTAATACCTCACTTTGAAATTAAAGCGGAGGTTTTTTAGGCACTAGACACACACTTGCATCATTCAGATTCACATCTCATTTTAAGTTAAATTCTAGAAAAAGTTTTTTTCAAGCATAACACAGATTCACACAAGTTAAAGTTAAATAAAGTGTAGGTTTACAAATTCAGTCAATCTCACAGAGTATCAATGCCTCGTTCTAATATATAGTGCATTTGAAGTAGCAATATTGCTAGTATTAGGCGACCCAAACTAGATGCGAGATTAAAAGATATTGGGGGTTGAAAGAGGTTCAACACCCTCCCCTGACATGTTTCGCCGACCTAATAGCGGCTTTTTCAAAGGTGAGCGCGCGCTCGCGCAGTTGGGTGTTTTATCACCTAAGCTCCACCCTGGTTTACAATCGAGAGCCAATCCGGGCCATCCTTACTCGAGGAGGCACGGCAATCAGAATTGAGCAATGTTAATGTGGACAGGATAGGTTGATGGAAATATGGGTAGGATTTGAGAATAGGAGAACGGATAACTGTTTGTTATGAATGAACTGTTGTATATTTCTTGATTTTTAATCTTACTGATGGGGGCGATATTCAATAGGTACATAATGATGATATGATAAAAATAAATAAAATGAAATAACAATTAAATGTTAATGTCTGTATAATAATATCATATTTATTATATGTTATTTCATATTCGAAATTTGAATATTGTTAATTTATGATTGGAATTGTATCCATACTTATAAAAATAAACGTGTTGTGTAGAAAAGATGTATTTTCGAGCAAAAACTTGTATATCTTAGGATATTTATATTCAAAGTAAAATGGATTATTTATATTCCCTATATAGTATGGTATGTGGTTATCAGAGTGAAAGGGTTTAAGTGAAGTGTATATTTGAACAGAAACTTATATACTATCTGTTTCTATCTGGATCTTAAAATATTGGTATTAAGGTGAAATAGATTGATTATATTCCTTGGATAGTGAGGTATAAGGTTATGAGAGTGGTACTTGGTAAATGTGATGTGAACTAAGATTGTGAGGATGTGACAACTTAGCTAGGTGATGCAGAATGGGGAATGAAAGAAGAGAAACCAGTGACTAAATATGAAAAAATGTTGTGTTGGTGCGTGAGACCTGATTGGAGGATGAGGTGATCAAAATAAACTAGTGCGGTGAAATATATGAATATGAAAACTCATATTAAGATTGGAGTGATGATTATTAAAAAGGAGTGAATTGTATTGTTAGAGGAAGGGGTTTTTTTTGTTTGGGGAAGAAGAATAAAGAAAGTTTACAGGATGTGATTGCATCTCATAATTGCAAATAGATTTATGTTATATTATTATAATAATAACCTAGTGTACGTGAAATTAAATTCATTTGTACAGGGGGTGCAGAATTATTAGGCAAATGAGTATTTTGACCACATCATCCTCTTTATGCATGTTGTCTTACTCCAAGCTGTATAGGCTCGAAAGCCTACTACCAATTAAGCATATTAGGTGATGTGCATCTCTGTAATGAGAAGGGGTGTGGTCTAATGACATCAACACACTATATCAGGTGTGCATAATTATTAGGCAACTTCCTTTCCTTTGGCAAAATGGGTCAAAAGAAGGACTTGACAGGTTCAGAAAAGTCAAAAATAGTGAGATATCTTGCAGAGGGATGCGGCACTCTTAAAATTGCAAAGCTTCTGAAGCGTGATCATCGAACAATCAAGCGTTTCATTCAAAATAGTCAACAGGGTCGCAAAAAGCATGTGGAAAAACCAAGGCGCAAAATAACTGCCCATGAACTGAGAAAAGTCAAGCGTGCAACTGCCAAGATGCCACTTGCCACCAGTTTGGCCATATTTCAGAGCTGCAACATCACTGGAGTGCCCAAAAGCACAAGGTGTGCAATACTCAGAGACATGGCCAAGGTAAGAAAGGCTGAAAGACGACCACCACTGAACAAGACACACAAGCTGAAACGTCAAGACTGGGCCAAGAAATATCTCTAAGGTTTTATGGACTGATGAAATGAGAGTGAGTCTTGATGGGCCAGATGGATGGGCCCGTGGCTGGATTGGTAAAGGGCAGAGAGCTCCAGTCCGACTCAGACACCAGCAAGGTGGAGGTGGAGTACTGGTTTGGGCTGGTATCATCAAAGATGAGCTTGTGGGGCCTTTTCGGGTTGAGGATGGAGTCAAGCTCAACTCCCAGTCCTACTGCCAGTTTCTGGAAGACACCTTCTTCAAGCAGTGGTACAGGAAGAAGTCTGCATCCTTCAAGAAAAACATGATTTTCATGCAGGACAATACTCCATCACACGCGTCCAAGTACTCCACAGCGTGGCTGGCAAGAAAGGGTATACAAGAAGAAAATCTAATGACATGGCCTCCTTGTTCACCTGATCTGAACCCCATTGAGAACCTGTGGTCCATCATCAAATGTGAGATTTACAAGTAGGGAAAACAGTACACCTCTCTGAACAGTGTCTGGGAGGCTGTGGTTGCTGCTGCACACAATGTTGATGGTGAACAGATCAAAACACTGACAGAATCCATGGATGGCAGGCTTTTGAGTGTCCTTGCAAAGAAAGGTGGCTATATTGGTCACTGATTTGTTTTTGTTTTGTTTTTGAATGTCAGAAATGTATATTTGTGAATGTTAAGATGTTATATTGGTTTCACTGGTAAAAATAAATAATTGAAATGGGTATATATTTGTTTTTTGTTAAGTTGCCTAATAATTATGCACAGTAATAGTCACCTGCACACACAGATATCCCCCTAAAATAGCTAAAACTAAAAACAAACTAAAAACTACTTCCAAAAATATTCAGCTTTGATATTAATGAGTTTTTTGGGTTCATTGAGAACATGGTTGTTGTTCAATAATAAAATTAATCCTCAAAAATACAACTTGCCTAATAATTCTGCACTCCCTGTATATTAATCTATGTGTCCTATATTGGCGAACACTGAAATATCACGTGATTATTTATAATGTAAGAAAAAACAAAATGTGATAGGGTGATAGGGGTGGGGGAAGGGAGAAGGGGGGATATAGGGCTGAAAAACCTAAATATAAGGATATAAATATCTTTGGATAATAAAATCAATTAGAAAAGAATTTATTATTAATTTAATTGGTTGTGATGATTTTGGTTGAAGAAATTGTTGTGTTACTGTATGTAAAGTGATTGGTTTATCTACTAAAAAACCACCCCTGTATGACCTGGCTGGATTCTGTAAGTATAGTTATTAAACAGAGGTTTTAATGATTGATTTAAATAAACATAGAATAATTATTTAATTCGTTCATTCCTTTGGGATATACACAATCCATCAGATAGATCCATTTGGTTTCCATTTTGAGGAGTGAATTCTCCAAATCACCCCCTCTCAGTCCCAATGAAATCTTGTGTATACCATAACATTGCAATTCTGAGGTCTTGGATTGATGGTGTTTCATAAAGTGTGACGCTACAGAAGTATTTTTTTTTTTATTATTATAGGGTTATTGAGGCGGGAGTGAGGCGGATTAGGGGTTAATACATTTATTATACTATTATAGGGGTTAATAATTGTAGGTAGCTGGCGGCGACGTTGTGGGGGGCAGATTAGGGGTTAATAAATATAATATAGGGGTCGGTGGTGTTAGGGGCAGCAGATTAGGGGTACATAGGGATAACGTAGCTGGCGGCGGTGTACGGAGCGGCAGATTAGGGGTTAAAAAATTTAAATATAGTGGCAGCGATGTGGGGGGACCTCGGTTTAGGGGTACATAGGTAGTTTATGGGTGTTAGTGTACTTTAGAGCACAGTAGTTAAGAGCTTTATGAACCGGCGTTAGCCCAGAAAGCTCTTAACTACTGACTTTTTTCTGCGGCTGGAGTTTTGTCGTTAGATTTCTAACGCTCACTTCAGCCACGACTCTAAATACCAGCGTTAGAAAGATCCCATTGAAAAGATAGGATACGCAATTGACGTAAGGGGATCTGCGGTATGGAAAAGTCGCGGCTGAAAAGTGAGCGTTAGACCCTTTAATGACTGGCTCCAAATACCAGAGGGCGGTAAAAACCAGCGTTAGGAGCCTCTAACACTGGTTTTGACGGCTACCGCCCAACTCTAAATCTAGACCTATGTTAATTCAATGAGACATATTACTCAATACTTTTCTATCAGTTATATGAAAAAGCAGCAGTTATTATGAGGCTGATTACAATCTTTCTGACCCTGTTAATTGGTAGTCTGTGTTTTCACAAACCAAGCAATAACACAATTTCTGAATTGGGAAAAGTGTACACTGTATCCGAGCAAATATTGGGAAAATCACTCTATGCATGGACAGCAATAGCTTTGAAAATTACAATCATCTGACTATAGGTTTTGCATCTTTTTTAGATTTATATACCAATATATGGTCTAGATACATTTAACCTATATTTAGTACTATTGTATGGTCCCTCTGAAAAGGGTGGGGCAGACATTTCAATATGCAAAATGATTTAATAGACATGTGATGTCTTGAAAACTGAAATCATGACCATGACTTTTAGATTTTTTTAATTTTTGCAATTATATTCTTAAAATGTTTGTTTTCATTTCATACTCACATTTTCGTGATTATAAATTGAAGTAATTTCATCCTCATAAACGGGATTTCTAGCAGCAATCAAGTATTTGTGATTGCAATTTAACCTTTGCCATTTCACTCTGTTAATTGGCAACCTAGATCAGTTCTATGGGTTTTTAAATGAAAAAGAAGTCCCAAAAATAGAGTTTTCACAAAGCATGATTTATAGTATCTAGAACCTTGTGTCTTACAGTAACAGGTAAACATTGTTCTGTACAGTGAGTTTTGGAACTTTTGGCAATATATTATATTACTAGTCCTAAAGCCTGTGTACATGGGCCATTTAATGCAGTACAGTGATCCCACCCCTTGCTCTCTCCCCCTCTCTTTTGCTCTCTCTCCCCATCTCTTTTGCTCTCTCTCCCCTCTCTTTTGCTCTCTCTCCCCCCTCTCTTTTTCTCTCTCCCCCTCTCTTTTGTGCTGTTTCTCTTCCCCTCTCTTTAGCGCTTTCTCCCTCCCCCCTCTCTTTTGCACTCTTTCTCTCTCCCTCTTTTTTTGCTCTCTCTCCCCCTCTCTTTTGTGCTCTATCCCCCTCTTTTGCTCTTTCTCTCCCTTCCTTTTGCCCTCTCTCTCCCCCTCTCTTTTGCTCTTTCTCTCTCCCCCTATCTTTTGCTCTCTCTCTCTCCCCCTCTCTTTTGCTCTCTCTCTCTCTCTCTCTCTCTCCCCCCTCTCTTTTGCTCTCTCTCTCCCCCTCTCTTTTGTGCTGTTTCTCTTCCCCTCTCTTTAGCATTTTCTCCCTCCCCCCTCTATTTTTGCTTTCTCCCCCCCTCTCTTTTGCTCTCTTTCTCTCTCCCCCTCTTTTTTGCTCTCTCTCCCCCTCTCTTTTGTGCTCTATCCCCCCTCTTTTGCTCTTTCTCCCCCTCTCTTTTGTCCTCTCTCTCCCCCTCTCTTTTGCTCTCTCTCTCCCCCTCTCTTTTGCTCTCTCTCCCCCTCTCTTTTGCGCTCTCTCTCCCCTCTCTTTTGCACTCTCTCTCCCTATTTTTTGCTCTCTCTCTCCCCCTCTGTTATGCTCTCTCCCCCCTCTCTTTTGCGCCCTCTCTCTTCCCCTCTCTTTTGCGCTCTCTCTCCCCCTCTATTTTGCTCGGTCTCTCCCCCCTCTCTTTTGCACACTCTCTCTATCCCCCTCTCTTTTGCTCTTTCTCCCCTCTATTTTGCACTCTCTCTCTATCCCCTCTCGTTTGCACTCTCTTTATCTCCCCCTCTCTTTTGTCCACTCTCTTCACCCCTCTATTTCGCTCTCTTTCTTTCCCCCTCTCTTTTGTGCTCTCCCTCCCTCTATTTTGTGCTCTCTCTCCCCCTCTTTTGCTCTTTCTCCCACTCTTTTGCTCTCTATCCCCCTCTCCTTTGTGCTCTCTCTCCCGCTCTCTTTTGCACTCTCTCTCACCCTCTATTTTGTTCTCTCTCTCCCCCTCTCTTGTGCGCTCTCCGCCCCTCTTTTGCTCTCTCTCTCCCCTCTTTTGCTCTCTCTCCCCTCTTTTACTCTTTCTCCCCCATCTTTTGTGCTCTCGGCCACGCCCACTCCCGCCTGGTCATGACCCCATCATAACACACCCGGCCATGCCCCCATCACGGAACGCCCATCCGGCCACACCCCCATCACAGCCTCTCTTCCCCTCTCTTTTTCTCTCTCTCCCTCTCTTTGTGCTCTCTCTCTCCCCCCCTCTATTTTGTTCTCTCTCCCCCCTCTCTTTTGCTCTCTCTCCTCCCTCTTTTGCTCTCTCTCCCCCTCTCTTTTGCTCTCTCTCCCCTCTTTTGCTCTCTCTCTCCCCTCTTTCCTTTGTGTTCTCTCTCTCCCCTCTCTTTTGCGTGCTCTCTCCACCTCTCTTTTGTTCTGTCTGTCCCCCTCTCTTTTGCACTCTCTCTCTCTACCCCCTCTCTTTTGCACTCTCTTTCTATCCCCCTCTCTTTTGCACTCTCTCTCTATCCCCCTCTCTTTTGCTCTCTCTTTTTCCCCCTCTCTTTTGCACTCTCTCCCCCTCTATTTTGCACTCTCTTCCGCTGCTATTTTGCCATCTTCCCCCATTCTTTTGCTCTCCCCCTCTTTGCTCTCTCTTCATCTTTTGCTCTCTCTTCCCCTCTCTTTTGCACTCTCTCTCCCCCTCTCTTTTGTGCTCTATCTCCCCCTTTTTTTTTCCCTCTCTACCCCCTCTTTTGCTCTCTCTCCCCCTCTTTTGCTCTTTCTCTCCCCTCTTTTACTCTCTCTCTCCCCTCTTTTACTCTCTCTCTCCCCTCTTTTACTCTTTCTCCCCATCTTTTGTGCTCTCTCTCGGCCATGCCCACTCCCGCCTGGCCACACCCCCATCATGGACACTCCTGTCGACCATGCCCCCATCACAGCACGTCCGGCCATGCCCTCATCACAGCCATAACCCCATCACGGCTGACTCAGACCACTATCTCTGCTACTCAAAGCCAGGTATGTTTGTCCTTGTGCAGTCTCTACTGTGCATGACAGCTTTGGACAAACATACTTGGCCTTTTATTATATAGGATATAAAACTTCATCACTTAGCAGTATCACAATTAACAGTGTAAAAACTATTTCAATCCTATTTTAGAAAATGAGATAAGTATTGGCCACTTTATTCTTATGAAAATGAATATCCTACAGTGTTCGTCTTGATTTTAGATTAACATTTTTTAATCAATTAATTAATACAAATTTTAAAAAAATCTTTAGTTTTAAAACACAATTGCCATGTTGTATATACCCATCATGCCTATATACAAAGATAATTAATATTGTTTAACATTTATCTTAACTGCACAACATGGATAACATTAAAGAGGCAGTCAAGTCAAAATTAAACTTTCATGATTCAGATAGGGCATGCAATTTTAAAATATTGGAATACAAACTTTTTTGTACGACAAACTCTATTGGATTGTAAGGGTGGGCAATATATTGATGTTGCAGTTCAAAGAAATTGATAGGACATACTAATTTAATGTTTGATATGTTTTAATACCACTCTTAAAAAATATTTAAATTAAATGGACATGATCAAATATTTTATTGGTTCTATGTAGGGATTTGGTGTTAAAAACATTGTTGCAATGGCAATATTTTTAAAAGGGATCTGATCGAGATTGAAGTGTTAAAAAGGACTAAAATCAGTGTTTGAAAGAAGTCTCGCTGAGAGGCGTTTTACTAAACATCTCTGTGGGTGACAATGCTTTTCTGATGTTGGCAAAAAAAATTTTTAAAGCAGCATTGCCACCTACATTGAAAGTGTAATGTAAAAGATCCCTTTACACAGTATTGCATGGGGATATAATTTACAAGTGTCAACAGAAACTCAACACCTTTTTTTGCAATACAATAGTGAAACTAGGACATAAATGATACACCTATTGGAGATGGGGATTGTTGGTATATTATACATGTGTATACAATGTTTAATTTATATGCATTTTATTGTATAATGCTATAATATGTATTTTATTGTATAATGCTATAATATGTATTTTATTGTATAATGCTATAATATGTATTTTATTGTATAATGCTATAATATGTATTTTATTGTATAATGCTATAATATGTATTTTATTGTATAATGCTATAATATGTATTTTAATGTATAATGCTATAATATGTATTTTATTGTATAATGCTATAATATGTATTTTATTGTATAATGCTATAATATGTATTTTATTGTATAATGCTATAATATGTATTTTATTGTATAATGCTATAATATATATTTTATTGTATAATGCTATAATATGTATTTTATTGTATAATGCTATAATATGTATTTTATTGTATAATGCTATAATATGTATTTTAATGTATAATGCTATAATATGTATTTTATTGTATAATGCTATAATATGTATTTTATTGTATAATACTATAATATGTATTTTATTGTATAATGCTATAATATGTATTTTATTGTATAATGCTATAATGTGCATTTTATTGTATAATGCTATAATATGTATTTTATTGTATAATGCTATAATATGTATTTTATTGTATAATGCTATAATATGTATTTTATTGTATAATGCTATAATATGTATTTTATTGTATAATACTATAATATGTATTTTATTGTATAATGCTATAATATGTATTTTATTGTATATTGCTATAATATGTATTTTATTGTATAATGCTATAATATGTATTTTATTGTATAATGCTATAATATGTATTTTATTGTATAATGCTATAATATGTATTTTATTGTATAATGCTATAATATGTATTTTATTGTATAATGCTATAATATGTATTTTATTGTATAATACTATAATATGTATTTTATTGTATAATGCTATAATATGTATTTTATTGTATAATGCTATAATATGTATTTTATTGTATAATGCTATAATATGTATTTTATTGTATAATGCTATAATATGTATTTTAAGTTGTGTGATTTTAAAAATTGTGTCTTTTCCTTTTGACATGTTTTGTTTCTTTTTTTTAGAAAGAAGATTCTGGGTTTGTAATATTAATGTTTTGTTCTTTATTAGCAATAGAGATTGCAGATATAACACATATATAGGGAGTTTCATGGGCATTCCATGGGAAAAACTTGTATTTTATTGGGGAATCATTGCAGTGAGTTTTAAATGGACTATTCTCAATCTTAGTTGCACCTCGTCAGCCATATCAATCCTGCCAGCTTTTCAGTGGCCATTTTTTTTTGTTTTAGTGAATGAACAGTATTTTTTTTCTCTGGAACAGACAGTGATCAGCAAAGTCCCAGTGCTTATCTACACAAAATCATGCTCTTCCAGTTAGTTTAACTTTATATTTAAACAGCTTTTACTAACCTTTTGAAGGCAAATAAAAAATATTTTTAACACGCTTAAATGGTCATTGTAAACAAGATTTTTCTTTGCAGACTCATAACCAAGCCCGCATGTTTTAGATGTATACTGATGTCTACAGATTTCAGCATTCTCCTGATTGTATAATAGGTCTATTCCTATCCTGTGGAGGGGGAGGGCTGCTATTCCTGCATTCTCAGCCCACTTTAGTGGTGTCTCAGCTTTACCTCAACAACAGTGCTAAATTGGAAGCTTCTAAACAAGTTTTATAATGGTTTTATACTGGGTTTTTAGATCAATATCTGTGCATATTCTTCTTTATAGTAGTGTCTATTACATGCAGTTACATGACAATTGGTATATACTGTCCCTTTAACTGCTTTTTTCTCAGATATGATAGAAACAATTTAATCTGCATATGAATAATGTGTTCATATTTTAAAAGAATTTAAAATAACATTGATCAATTTGCAAACACCCTTTAGTGTTTGCAAATTGATCAATGTTATTTTAAATAATTTTAAAATATGAACACATTACTAATATGCAGATCAGATTAATTTTCCTGATTTAGAAAATAAATTCACTTTAGTTTCATTATGTGCTGCCTTAATTCAAATGGCAATGGGGTCTTATGTCCTTTTTTTATTGAAACTGGCAGTAGGATACTGAATCAATTGTTCACATTATATATTTATGAAGACCATTGATGCTAGTTAATTATCGCTAAAAGTGTGTACTCATAAATGTCAAAAGCTCTTGGAAATATCAGTTTGCAACTAACTTAATATTTATTAGACACTTGAAACACTTTATCTTGCACTATTTTTAAACACCACAACTATTTGCAGAGATTTAGTCAATTACATTTTTGTCAATTACAATTATTAATAAAAATTGTGTAAACATTATATTGAGAATGTGTTTAAGGTTATCCCTCACATTCTGTAAATTTTGTTTTTCACTCAAGAAAATTAAATGATGCTACATGATAATATACAAAACACTAAAGCTAGCCAGTCTGAGGAAGGGGGAGACCCCAAAAACATTTACCACTCAATAAAAGTTTTTGTTTACAACGGAGAGTGCCTTCCAGATTGAATTTGTTTATATATATATATATATATATATATATATATATATATATATATATATATATATCAACATAAAAAGGAATCAAAATATATACTACACAGCAACCAGCAACAGAAGCCTATTACAAAAATAGAGAAATTCTTAATCTCTATTCATACCCTTTGCATGAAGATACTCAAGTTATTCATCATACCCTTTGGATGAAGACACAAGTTTTATGGTGACGTTTGTCTGCATCAAATGAAGGGTGACTCTAGGGCTGGCTGTGGGCCTTTTGAGGTGTCCTAGAGGTGTGGTTGGGGTTTTTCACCTATACCTTGGTCCAGCATGCAGAATTCATAAAGTCTTTATTGCCATTGTAACATATCTTCTCCTATTGGTTTTATCTTGCTATTTCAAAGCTACAGAGCTTGCCTCAGGATTATTTTTCTCCTAAGCTATTTTCAAATTATCTTCTGTGTGCATATGTTAGTTACAGTGGATTGCTATTTTTTTTATTATTTGTTTGTTCAGTTATGTTTGAAAGGCATTTTTGTGATTCAGATACCTTCACAGTGGACATTGCTCTATGTGCTGAAAAGTGAATGTGATAGATGCTGCTCCTTGATTACAATGTAGAGTGACTCTTAACTTGTGGTTGTGATGAGCGTTGAATACAACTCTTTATGAATTCTGGTTTTCTTTTTAGCTGCAATGTTGAGGCATTTTTTTTATTTATTTTTTAATATATCGTAAATATAGTCATATCTGTATAAATCCTATTAAGAATCATTAAGCTACTTATTCATTTGATCTATAACTCAGACAAAAGTACTTCCTCTTGGTTGTGTTATTTAAAAGTCTTCTATTATTTTAACACTTTTTAAAAAGTGATCCAAACTTTTATTTCTTTCTTATGACACAGTGAGTCCACGGGGTCATCAAGTACTGTTGGGAATATCACTCCTGGCCAGCAGGAGGAGGCAAAGAGCACCACAGCAGAGCTGTTAAGTATCACTTCCTTTCCCACAAACCCCAGTCATTCTCTTTGCCTCTCGTGCAAGGTAAAGTAATCAGGTGTCCTGATTCAGATTCTTCTATCAAGATTTTTTTATTTTTAAGCCAGGGCAGGATTGCTCTGATCTTCCATCACAATTTAGGTACAGCTGTACTCCACGTTAGTCTCTTCAGCAGGGCTGTGGTAGCTTTAAAGCGGTAAGGAACTTGTAAAGTGCACTTTGCTGCATTTTCCTAACATGTAGCTGTCCTGGTATTTATAGAAAGCCTGAGTAGGTTTACTTTGTCTTTCTTTTTACACAGGTCTTTTGAGGAGCAAAATCCTCTTATACTTTGTGAGTTGTCTGACTGCCGGATGGCTAGAATGCAGGCAAGTGCCTTTTGTTCTTCTGGGACTAGAAGGCTGGCACTGAAGGGGTTAAGGAGCCTCTGCTTTTAGTTGGACAAATCCTTATGGATACTTAGGGCAGGGTGCTGGCACATTAGTCAAGAGACTTAGAGACTTAGGGGTTAATCTCCTTCATAGCAAGGAAGGGGTTAAATTCCTTGGGGCTTAGTTCTAATTTTAGTATGGGCAGCCATCTCTTTAGTGACTGAGGTAGTTTAGGTCAGGGGAAGTGTATATGGCTCCATTTCCAGAGAACTGCATAGCTGGAGGTCTGAACATTCATTGTGGTTTCTCTTTTAATTTCTACGAGAGACACAATATACACTGAGTTTAGGTATTTCTCTTCCACTTTTTTTAGGAAGAGGAGCAATGCTCTATATACTTTTTATTTAAGCCTGTATCCTGCACAAATTTTTAAGATGTAGTTCAGTGTTTTTGCGCGGCAGGATAAGGCGCGATGTTTGCACGCTTCATCTCCATGCCATCTTTGTGTCCCCGCCTCCTTCTTCTCCAGTAGGAGAAGCGCCATCTAGGACTGTATTTTTCAGTTCGATGACTCCGCCTCGTTCTCTGACCGAGTGCAAAGCGGTGTTACTGCTCTGAACGGTCCTGAGAGATAATAGTACTGTGAGGCAGAGTCTAGTAGATTTTTACTCATAGTTTTGATCAAATCAGGCTCTACCACTGTAATTATACAAGCGGCAGGCTTGTATAGAGTTGCAGTCTGTTGGGCTTATTAAACTTTAGGTTTTTAGAGTTTCAGTGTTTTATTAACAAGGTTTGTGGAATATTTATATATTTTTTTTATTTCCAGCATCTGTGTAAATAAACGTCCCAATGTTGACCTGCTTATACTTGGAGAAGTATTGGGCTGAATTTTATTCTATGTTACATAGGTTCCACATACATATACCTTGTTTATGTTAGATTTTCTTCACTTAAGGAAATATTATCATAATTACAATGAATACATTGATTTTGCTAAGGAATGGAACAGAGGTTTGTTCCTAAGTATTTTATAATCTCAAGCATGTCTATATAATCTTAAAGTGACCGTGTCCTTTTAAATATTTTTAAATAATTTTATCTCTGGGGGCGGAGCCAAGTGCCACCAGAGATGGCCGCTTAAGAGAGAAGCTCTGTACAAAGATTGCCAAAAAATAGCCTAAAGCATATAACCACAGCGTATAATTCTGCTGAAAAGTTGAGTGGTAAATAACTAAATCTGCCAGCTATATGGAGATATCAATTGTATAAATATTTCTGGGTTGTATCCCAGTGATCTGCTTATCACCTGAACTGCACAGGACTGAAAACATGCAACGTCAGTTTCTAACTATGCCACAGCACTTCCTAGCACTAACTGTGTTGGCCTGGCTCTAATAATTCTACAGGGAACAAAGCTACACTCTAACGCCTAGATTACGAGTTTTGCGTTAGCCTTAAAAAGCAGCGTTGGCCGGTCCTAACGCTGCTTTTTAACGCCCGCTGGTATTACGAGTCTTGAAGTTACAGGTGTACAGCTCACTTTTTTGGCCAGACTCGGAAATACCACAAATCCACTTACGTCAATTGCGTATCCTATATTTTCAATGGGACTTGCATAGCGCCGGTATTACGAGTCTTCCAAAAAGTGAGCGGTAGACCCTCTCCTGTCAAGCCTGGTACCGCATTTTAAAGTCAGTAGTTAAGAGTTTTACACTACAACGCCGTAGCATAAAACTCTTATCTAAAGTGCTAAAAAGTACACTAACACCCATAAACTACCTATTAACCCCTAAACTGAGGCCCACCCATATCGCAAACACTAAAATAAATTTTTAACCACTAATCTGCCGAACCGGACATCACTGCCACTATAATAAATATATTAACCCCTAAACCGCCGCACTCCCGCATCACAAACATTAGTTAAATATTATTAACCCCTAATCTGCCGTCCCTAACATCGCCGACACCTACCTACATTTATTAACCCCTAATCTGCCGCACCCAACGTCGCTGCCACTATATTAAAGTTATTAACCCCAAATCTAAGTCTAACCCTAACCCTAACACCCCCTATCTTAAATATAATTTCAATAAATCTAAATAAAATTACTATCATTAACTAAATTATTCCTATTTAAAACTAAATACTTACCTGTAAAATAAACCCTAAGCTAGCTACAATATAACTAATAGTTACACTGTATCTAGCTTAGGGTTTATTTTTATTTTACAGGCAAGTTTGTATTTATTTTAACTAGGTACACTAGTTATTAAATAGTTATTATTTAATAACTACCTAGTTAAAATAAAGACAAATTTACCTGTAAAATAAAACCTAACCTAAGTTACAATTACACCTAACACTACACTACAATTAAATTAATTACCTAAATTAAATACAATTAATTACAATTAAATACAATTATCTAAAGTACAAAAAAAAAACAAACACTAAATTACAGAAAATAATAAAGAAATTACAAGTTTTTAAAACTAATTCCACCTAATCTAATCCCCCTAACAAAATAAAAAAAGCCCCCCCAAAATAAAAAAAAGCCCTACCCTACACTAAATTACAAATAGCCCTTAAAAGGGCCTTTTGCGGGGCATTGCCAAAAAGTAATCAGCTCTTTTACCTGAAAAGAAAAATACAATCCCCCCCAACATTAAAACCCATCACCCACACAACCAACCCTACTCTAAAACCCACCCAATCCCCCCCTTAAAAAAACCTAACACTAACCCCCTGAAGATCACCTTACCGGGAGATGTCTTCACCCAACCGGGCCAAAGTCCTCAACGCAGCCGGGGGAAGTATTCATCCAAGCCGGGCGAAGTGGTCCTCCAGATGGGCAGAAGTCTTCATCCAGATGGTATCTTCTATCTTCATCCAGACGGCGCGGAGCAGGTCCATCTTCAAGACATCCGACGCAAAGCATCCTCTTCAAATGACGCCTAAACACAGAATGAAGGTCCCTTTAAATTACGTCATCCAAGATGGCGTCCCTTCAATTCCGATTGGCTAATCGGAATTAAGGTAGAAAAAATCATATTGGCTGATTGCAACAGCAAATATGATTTTTTCAACCTTAATTCCGATTGGCTGATAGAAATCTATCAGCCAATTGGAATCTAAGGGATGCCATCTTGAAAGACGTCATTTAAAGGAACATTCATTATTGAAGAAGACGTCAGAAGCAGAGGATGCTCCACGTCGGATGTCTTGAAGATGGAGCTGCTCCCCGCCAGATGAATGAAGATAGAAGATGCCATCTGGATGAAGACTTCTGCCAGCTTGGATGAAGACTTCGGCCTGCTTGGAAGAAGACTTCTGCCGGCTTCGCTGAGGACTTCTGCCGCTTCGTTGAGGATGGATGTCGGCTCTTCAGAAACTGTAAGTGGATCTTCGGCGGTTAGTGTTAGTTTTTTTAAAGGGTTTATTGGGTGGGTTTTAATTTTAGATTAGGGTTTGGGCAAGGAAAAAAGAGCTAAATGCCCTTTTAAGGGCAATGCCCATACAAATGCCCTTTTCAGGGCAATGGGGAGTTTAAGATTTTTGGATTAGGTTTTTATTTGGGGGGTTTGGTTATGTGGGTGGTGGGTTTTACTTTTGGGGTGTATTTGTAATTTTATACAGATAAAATAGCTGATTTCTTCTTTAAGGGCCATTGGTAGTTTATTATAGGCTAGGTTTTTTTTTTATTTGGGGGGGGGGGGGCTTTTTATTTTCATAGGGCTCTTAGATTAGGTGTAATTACTGTAATTGTAATTTACACCTAGATTACAAGTTTTGCATTAAAGGCTATGTGGTGCTAACGAGCAGTTTATGCTCACTGCTCACTTACAGACAGCGCTGGTATTACAGGTTTTTACAAACCAGACAAGAAGTGAGCGTTGAGCAAAATTTAGCTCATTACCGCACGTTAGCGGTGAGCTGGTGTAACGTGTTCGTGAACGATTTCCCCATAGGAATCAACAGGGAGACCCGGCTGAAAAAAAGTCTAACACCTGCAAAAAAGCAGCGTAAAGCTCACTCACGCAGCCCCATTGATACCTATGGGGAAATAAAATTTATGTCTACACCTAACACCCCCAATCTTACACTTATTAACCCCTAATATGCTGCCCCCGACATCGCCGCAACCTACATTATATTATTAACCCCTAATCTGCCGCTCCGGACACCGCCGCCACCTACATTATACTTATGAACCCCTAATCTGATGCTCCCAACTTCGCTGACACCTACATTATATTTATTAACCCCTAATCTGCCTTCCCCAATGTCACTGCAACCTACCTACACTTCTTAACCCATAATCTGCCACCCCCAACATCGCCGCCACTATAAAACACATATTAGCCCCTAAACCGCTGCACTCCCACATCGCAAACATTAGTTAAAAATTATTAACCCCTAATCTGCCGTCCCTAACATTGCCACCACCTACCTAAATGTATTAACCCCTAATATGTCGCCGCCACTATTCTAAATTTACTAATCCCTAAAGTCTAACCCTAACACCCCCTAACTTAAATATAATTTAAATAAATCTAAATAAAATTACTATAATTAACTAAATTATTCCTATTTAAAACTAAATACTTACCTATAAATTAAACCCTAAGCTAGCTAAAATATAACTACAAAATAGCTTAGGGTTTACAGGGAGTGCAGAATTATTAGGCAAATGAGTATTTTGACCACATCATCCTCTTTATGCATGTTGTCTTACTCCAAGCTGTATAGGCTCGAAAGCCTACTACCAATTAAGCATATTAGGTGATGTGCATCTCTGTAATGAGAAGGGGTGTGGTCTAATGACATCAACACCCTATATCAGGTGTGCATAATTATTAGGCAACTTCCTTTCCTTTGGCAAAATGGGTCAAAAGAAGGACTTGACAGGCTCAGAAAAGTCAAAAATAGTGAGATATCTTGCAGAGGGATGCAGCACTCTTAAAATTGCAAAGCTTCTGAAGCGTGATCATCGAACAATCAAGCGTTTCATTAAAAATAGTCAACAGGGTCGCAAGAAGCGTGTGGAAAAACCAAGGCGCAAAATAACTGCCCATGAACTGAGAAAAGTCAAGCGTGCAGCTGCCAAGATGCCACTTGCCACCAGTTTGGCCATATTTCAGAGCTGCAACATCACTGGAGTGCCCAAAAGCACAATTGGTGCAATACTCAGAGACATGGCCAAGGTAAGAAAGGCTGAAAGACGACCACCACTGAACAAGACACACAAGCTGAAACGTCAAGACTGGGCCAAGAAATATCTCAAGACTGATTTTTCTAAGGTTTTATGGACTGATGAAATGAGAGTGAGTCTTGATGGGCCAGATGGATGGGCCCGTGGCTGGATTGGTAAAGGGCAGAGAGCTCCAGTCTGACTCAGACGCCAGCAAGGTGGAGGTGGAGTACTGGTTTGGGCTGGTATCATCAAAGATGAGCTTGTGGGGCCTTTTCGGGTTGAGGATGGAGTCAAGCTCAACTCCCAGTCCTACTGCCAGTTTCTGGAAGACACCTTCTTCAAGCAGTGGTACAGGAAGAAGTCTGCATCCTTCAAGAAAAACATGATTTTCATGCAGGACAATGCTCCATCACACGCGTCCAAGTACTCCACAGCGTGGCTGGCAAGAAAAGGTATAAAAAAAGAAAATCTAATGACATGGCCTCCTTGTTCACCTGATCTGAACCCCATTGAGAACCTGTGGTCCATCATCAAATGTGAGATTTACAAGGAGGGAAAACAGTACACCTCTCTGAACAGTGTCTGGGAGGCTGTGGTTGCTGCTGCATGCAATGTTGATGGTGAACAGATCAAAACACTGACAGAATCCATGGATGGCAGGCTTTTGAGTGTCCTTGCAAAGAAAGGTGGCTATATTGGTCACTGATTTGTTTTTGTTTTGTTTTTGAATGTCAGAAATGTATATTTGTGAACGTTGAGATGTTATATTGGTTTCACTGGTAAAAATAAATAATTGAAATGGGTATATATTTGTTTTTTGTTAAGTTGCCTAATAATTATGCACAGTAATAGTCACCTGCACACACAGATATCCCCCTAAAATAGCTAAAACTAAAAACAAACTAAAAACTACTTCCAAAAATATTCAGCTTTGATATTAATGAGTTTTTTGGGTTCATTGAGAACATGGTTGTTGTTCAATAATAAAATCAATCCTCAAAAATACAACTTGCCTAATAATTCTGCACTCCCTGTATTTTTATTTTACAGGCAAGTTTGTATTTATTTTAACTAGGTAGAATAGTTACTAAATAGTTATTAACTATTTAATAAACTACCTAGCTAAAATAAATACAAAAGTACCTGTAAAATAAAACCTAACCTAAGTTACAATAACACCTAACACTACACTATAATTAAATTAATTCCCTTAATTAAATACAATTAGATAAAATTAGCTAAAGTACAAAATTAAACAAAATACTAAATTACAGAAAATAATAAATAAATTAAACTAATTACACCTAATCTAATCCCCCTAACAAAATAAAAAATCCCCCCAAAATAAATAAGCCATACCCTACACTAAATTACAAATATCTCTTAAAAGGGCCTTTTGCGGGGCATTGCCCAAAAGTAATCAGCTCTTTTACCTGTAAAAAAATTGCAAATCCCCCCCCAACATTAAAACCCACCACCCACACAACCAACCCTACTCTAAAACCCACCCAATACCCCCTTAAAAAAACCTAACACTAACCCCTTGAAGATCACCTTACCGGTAGAAGTCTTCATCCAACCGTGCCGAAGTCCTCAATGAATCCGGCAGAAGTGGTCCTCCAGACGGGCAGAAGTCTTCATCCAGATGGCATCTTCTATCTTCATCCATCCTGCGCGGAGCGGGTTCATCTTCAAGACATCTGACGTGGAGCATCCTCTTCTTTCCACGGCGACTGAAGAATGATGGTACCTTTAAGTGATGTCATCCAAGATGGTGTCCCTTCAATTCTGATTGGCTGATAGAATTCTATCAGCCAATCGGAATTAAGGTAGAAAAAATCCTATTGGCTGATGCAATCAGCCAATAGGATTGAGCTGGCATTCTATTGGCTGATTGGAACAGGCAATAGAATGCCAGCTCAATCCTATTGGCTGATTGGATCAGCCAATAGGATTGAAGTTCAATCCTATTGGCTGATCCAATCAGCCAATAGGATTTTTCCTACCTTAATTCCGATTGGTTGATAGAATTCTATCAGCCAATCGGAATCTAAGGGGCGCCATCTTGGATGACGTCACTTAAAGGAACCTTCATTCTTCAGTCGCCGTGGAAAGAAGAGGATGCTCCGCGTCGGATGTCTTGAAGATGGACCCGCTCGGCGCCGGATGGATGAAGATAGAAGATGCTGTCTGGATGAAGACTTCTGCCCGTCTGGAGGACCACTTCTGCCAGATTCGTTGAGGACTTCTGCCCGGTTGGATGAAGACTTCTCCCAGTAAGGTGATCTTCAAGGGGTTAGTGTTAAGGTTTTTTTAAGGGGGTATTGGGTGGGTTTTAGAGTAGGGTTGGTTGGTTGGGTGGTGGGTTTTAATGTTGGGGGGGATTTGTAATTTTTTTTTTTACAGGTAAAAGAGCTGATTACCTTTTAAGGGCTATTTGTAATTTAGTGTAGGGTAGGGCTTTTTTATTTTGGGGGGGCTTTTTTATTTTGTTAGAGGAATTAGATTAGGTGTAATTAGTTTAAAAATCTTGTAATTTGTTTATTATTTTCTGTAATTTAGTGTTTGTTTTCTTTTGTACTTTAGCTAATTTTATTTAATTGTATTTAGTTTAGGGAATTTATTTAATTATAGTGTAGTGTTAGGTGTTAGTGTAACTTAGGTTAGGTTTTATTTTACAGGTACATTTGTCTTTATTTTAGCTAGGTAGTTTATTAAATAGTTAATAACTATTTAGTAACTATTCTACCTAGTTAAAATAAATACAAACTTGCCTGTAAAATAAAAATAAACCCTAAGGTAGGTACAATGTAACTATTATTTATATATTTTAGCTATTTTAGGGTTTATTTTACAGGTAAGTATTTGTTTTAAATAGGAATTATTTAATTAATTTAAGTAATTTTATTTAGATTTATTTAAATTATATTTAAATTAGGGGGGTTAGGGTTAGACTTAGATTTAGAGGTTAATAACTTTAGTATAGTGGCGGCGACGTTGGGGGCGGCAGATTAGGGGTTAATAAATGTAGGTAGGTGGCGGCAATGTTAGGGATGGCAGATTAGGGGTTAATAATATTTAACTAATGTTTGTGATGCGGGAGTGCGGCGGTTTAGGGGTTAATATATTTATTATAGTGGTGGCGATGTACGGTTCGGCAGATTAGGGGTTTTAAATTTTATTTAAGTGTTTGCGATGTGGGAGGGCCTCGGTTTAGGGGTTAATAGGTAGTTTATGGGTGTTAGTGTACTTTTTAGCACTTTAGTTAAGAGTTTTATGCTACGGCGTTGTAGTGTAAAACTCTTAACTACTGACTTTAAAATGCGGTACCAGTCTTGATAGGAGAGGGTGTACCGCTCACTTTTTGTCAGACTCGTAATACCAGCGCTATGCAAGTCCCATTGAAAAAATAGGATACGCAATTTATGTATGTGGATTTGCGGTATTTCCAAGTCTGGCCAAAAAAGTGAGCGGTAGACCTGTACCTGCAAGACTCGTAATACCAGCAGGCATTAAAAAGCAGTGTTAGGACCGCTAGTCTAACCGTTAGTGTTTGTTATTTTGTGTAACTTAGTTGTTAGTTTTTTTTTTAATTTTGTAATTTTTAATAGTAAATTTAAATTATTTGAGTAGGGTTAGGTTTTTAACTATATAATATATTTAATTTGTAGTTTATTGTAATTTTAGTATAACAGTTAGGGTAGATTAATTATTAGTTTAATATAGTTTAATGTAATTTTAGTATAACAGTTAGGATAGGTTAATTATTGGTTTAATATAGTTTAATGTAATTTTAGTTTAATAGTTAGGGTATGTTAATTAGTAGTTTAATATAGTTTATTTTAATTCTAAAGGCAAGTTTTAATTTATTATAAGATAGGGATGAGTTAATATTTAATATAAAGTTAGCGGGTTGTTAGGTTTAGGGGTTAATTTAGTTTATGGCGATGTGGGGGGCTGGCGGTTTAGGGGTTAATAGGTTTAGTAAGTGGTAATGATGTTGGAGGCCACCATAACTTTATTTAGTTGTGGTGGGCTCCAGGAGCGGGGGGGATGGGGGTTAATACATTTATGTAGGTTGCAGCGGTGTCGGGGCGGCAGATTAGGGGTTAATAAGTGTAGGTAGATGGTGGCGGTGTAGAGGCGGCAGATTAGGGGTTAATAAGTATAATGTAGGTGTCGGCGGTGTCGGGGAGGCAGATTAGGGGTGTTTAGACTCGGGGTACATGTTAGGTGTAAACAGAACTTTTATTCTCCCATAGGAATCAATGGGATATCGGGCCGCAGCGAACATGAGCTTTCGCTGCTTTCAGACTCCCATTGATTCCTATGGCATCCACCACCTCCAGGGCCGAAATAGTGGCGAGCGTACCTGGTAGATATTTGTTAACTAGCAAAAGTAATCAGATAGTGCCGAATTTGTATTCGGAACATATGCAATGACGTAAGCATCGATTTATGTCAGACTGAGACTGGCGGATCGTATGCTACGTTACAAATTTCAACTTTTGCCGGTCTGTAGGCTTTGACAAATAAGGAGAATCTGGCTCGCAACAATTACGCTGCGGAATTTCAGCTTATTTGCGGTTGACGACTTGATAAATAGGCCTCAAAGGCTCAAGAATACAAGTTTGGGACATCTCATGTCGTAATTCCTACATAATGACCTTATACATTGGGAGCACTTACTAAAATACACTATATATTTTGTGTGGCACCATTTATACAACCCTTGATCTTAAATATATCTCCTGTAACATAGGAAGTGGAAGTTTTAGTAATCCTAATATAATCACAGGCACAGAAACACAAGTTGCCACACTTTTAAGTATCATTCACATGTAACCAGGAGCTGCTCCTATCTTTCAACATACTAGGAGATAACAAATTCCCTAGAGTTTTACCTTGTGAGTAAACAAATCTACAACCTTTTAAAATAGTGGTTTTAAAACTATGATCACCATAAAAATGAGGAAGATATTTCTTAATAATGCCACAAATTTTATCATTTTAATTAGAATATTGTGCAAAAAATCTAGTCTATTATCCATTTTAGAAGTACTTTGTATCTTTAACAAGTTTTCCCTTTTCATATTTACTTCATAGAAGGCTTTGTGAATATTTTTTTTTTGGCATAAGCACACTGACTAAACCTGTTAATTAACTCTTGCTCGCAAGATAAAACATATTTATACCTGAACAATTCCTTTTTACCCTCATCAGTTGGCCTTTAAAAATCCCTTTGAATGCATGTCTCAGATGGTTGCTTGTTGCATATAACAATGCATTCCCTACAATCAATTTATGGTATAAATCAAGATCTACTTCAGAGAGAGCTACATTCAATTCTAGTGATATAAAAAAAAAAAAAAAATTCTCTCTTTGCCATTCAGATGTAAACTGTATAACACATTTAACGTTGTTTAAATAGGAAATAAACTGTTTAGCTCTATCCTCATTAGACTTCAAAACAAATATCAAGTTGTCTATATATCTCTTGAATAGAGCTATAGGGGCCGAATTATCAATGTGCAGGCGGACATGAGCTGCCGGCATTTATCATTGCACAAGCATTTGTGCAATGCCACCCCTGCACATTTGCGACCAATCACTAGCAGGGGGCGTCAATCAAGCCGATCGTATCAGATCAGGCTGTTTGCTATCCTCCGCCTCAGACGTGGCGCACGAGTTAAGCAGTGCTGCTTATTAAATTCCGCTTTAGAAGGACCTTGTCAAGGTATATGTAAAGATATATATATATATATATATATATATATATATATATATATTATATATTTGATTAATCAATTCCAAATGATTCATTCAGAAAAATTTACTTGAAACTCATGTCCCATCCTCCCACCGTTGTTTTAAACATCCAAATGAGGACAATAAAACATTTGGTCTGCTTAACTTAAAACAATCACTTAAAGGAATGTGTAAAAGTGATTTTGAGAAAGTACAGAGTTTATAGCTTGAGATAGGATAAAGCCATTGAGCCACTTCCAAACATCCCATACCCCATACAGTGAGTGGGGACGGGGTGTCTGGGATATGTCTTTGAGGCCTAATGAGATGGAAATTAGCTTGCTGGAATCTCAAAGGTACATGTTCATATATGGGCTTCCTGCCTGCTAAAAAGTTGTTCTGCCTGGAAGGGATCTGAGGATACAGGCATATTAAGGAAATTATGGCTTTTGACAGCTGCCTGTTAAGTGACCCCCTGTGAGCTATAAACACATGTTACAGCTAATCTATCTTAAATTCAACTTTTGATACAGCCTACATGATAATAATAAAAAAAAATATATATAACAATGTCTCATGGCTCTATTTTGAATGAATATATATGTATATATAGATATGTGTGTGTGGGGTACACATGTGTACAGTATATTCAGACACATATTAAACATGGAGACCTAAGAACAAAAATTTCAAGATGTTTTCACCTATATATATTTTTGGAAGCATAGAATATCTTGAGATTTAACATGAGCATTCTTACAATTATTCATTTGGTTACAGACAACAGTTGGACATGGGCATCAATTCATATATCCAGGAAGAAATACACAGAAATGTTAAACATGCTGTATTTGCATGAATGCCATATCAGGATTTTAAATGTTATCAATCTTGAATAGTTAGCAATATAAATTACTTTAATATAGTATAATGTTAAAGACACATGATGTTTCATATCAAAATAATCAGAAAAATGATATGATACTACCCCATCTACAATTAATATTGTAATTTATTAATGCAATAAATTAGTATATGTTTAAAATAATAATTGTATGGGATAAATGTTAGAAATGATTAAATGTATTGCTGTATTGTTTGTCACGCTGCCACCCGATGGACAAGGTCTGGTGTTGCGATACAGGTATTGTAGCCAGGAGACGATTGGCTGTTTCAAGTGTGCATTTCCTTGACAACATACATTCACAAGGTGAACCAATGAGAAGGGACAAGCACGTGGGCATGAACGAAAAAGATCATCAATGATTAAGATATAAGGAGTAGTAAATGCAGACAAAAGAGAGGGGGTTTTTTTGTAACTTGCTGAGACTGGTGATTGATATTGGAGGCCATACTTGGGAACACTTTCACTTCAGCAAGAAATTGAAAACTTATCTTGGTCTATGCGATAACTTTCCTTGAAATGAGATGATCTAGAGACATCTACCATTGGTTCAAATTGGTGAAGTATAATTGTTAAAATTTTTAATATTTGAAACAAAGGTTATTGTAAAGAACATAGTCAATTTGTATTTAATAGATTTAAAGAGAGCAGTCTATATTTTAGCTCATATTCATAGTCTATGTATTGTTAAACAAATCCTTGATGCTAAATTGTTTTATCTGTGCAAATATAGAGTTATAACTCAGAGTTTGATTGTTGGCACAAATAATATATATAACTTTTAGGCCTAGATTTGGAGTTTGGCGGTAGCCGTGAAAACCAGCGTTAGAGGCTCCTAACGCTGGTTTTAGGCTACCGCCGGTATTTGGAGTCACTCAAAATAGGGTCTAACGCTCACTTAACAGCCGCGACTTTTCCATACCGCAGATCCCCTTACGTAAATTGCGTATCCTATCTTTTCAATGGGATTTTTATAACTCCGGTATTTAGAGTCGTTTCTGAAGTGAGCGTTAGACATCTAACGACAAAACTCCAGCCGCAGGAAAAAAGTCAGTAGTTAAGAGCTTTCTGGGATAACGCCGGTTTATAAAGCTCTTAACTACTCTGCTCTAAAGTACACTAACACCCATAAACTACCTATGTACCCCTAAACCGAGGTCCCCCCATATCGCCGACACTCGAAAAAAATTGTTTAACCCCTAATCTGCCGACCGCCACCTACGTTATACTTATGTACCCCTAATCTGCTGCCCCTAACACCGCCGACCCCTGTATTATATTTATTAACCCCTAACCTGCCCCCCACAACGTCGCCTCCACCTGCCTACACTTATTAACCCCTAATCTGCCGACTGGACCTGAGCGCTACTATAATAAAGTTATTAACCCCTAATCCGCCTCACTAACCCTATCATAAATAGTATTAACCCCTAATCTGCCCTCCCTAACATCGCCGACACCTAACTTCAATTATTAACCCCTAATCTGCCAACCGAATCTCGCCGCTATTCTAATAAATGTATTAACCCCTAAAGCTAAGTCTAACCCTAATACTAACCCCCTAAGTTAAATATAATTTAAATCTAACGAAATTAATTAACTCTTATTAAATAAATTATTCCTATTTAAAGCTAAATACTTACCTGTAAAATAAATCCTAATATAGCTACAATATAAATTATAATTATATTATAGCTATTTTAGGATTAATATTTATTTTACAGGTAACTTTGTATTTATTTTAACCAGGTACAATAGCTATTAAATAGTTAAGAACTATTTAATAGCTAAAATAGTTAAAATAATTACAAATTTACCTGTAAAAGAAATCCTAACCTAAGTTACAATTAAACCTAACACTAGACTATCAATAAATTAATTAAATAAACTACCTACAATTATCTACAATTAACCTAACACTACACTATCAATAAATTGATTAAATACAATTGCTACAAATAAATACAATTAAATAAACTAGCTAAAGTACAAAAAAATAAAAAAGAACTAAGTTACAAAAAATTAAAACATGTTTACAAACATAAGAAAAATATTACAACAATTTTAAACTAATTACACCTACTCTAAGCCCCCTAATAAAATAACAAAGACCCCCAAAATAAAAAAATGCCCTACCCTATTCTAAATTACTAAAGTTCAAAGCTCTTTAACCTTACCAGCCCTGAACAGGGCCCTTTGCGGGGCATGCCCCAAGAAATACAGCTCTTTTGCCTGTAAAAAAAAACCATACAATACCCAAGCCCCCCAACATTACAACCCACCACCCACATACCCCTAATCTAACCCAAACCCCCCTTAAATAAACCTAACACTAAGCCCCTGAAGATCATCCTACCTTGTCTTCACCTCACCGGATATCACACCGATCCGTCCAGAAGAGCTCCTCCGATGTCCTGATCCAAGCCCAAGCGGGGGGCTGAAGAGGTCCATGATCCGGCTGAAGTCTTCATCCAAGCGGGGCAGAAGAGGTCTTCCATCCGATTGAAGTCTTCATCCAAGCGGCATCCATCCGGAGCGAAGCGGCAGCATCCTGAAGACCTCCACCGCGGAACATCCATCCTGGCCGACGACTGAACGACGAATGACGGTTCCTTTAAATGACATCATCCAAGATGGCGTCCCTCGAATTCCGATTGGCTGATAGGATTCTATCAGCCAATCGGAATTAAGGTAGGAATATTCTGATTGGCTGATGGAATCAGCCAATCAGAATCAAGTTCAATCCGATTGGCTGATCCGATCAGCCAATCAGATTGAGCTCGCATTCTATTGGCTGTTTATTTAAGGGGGGTTTGGCTTAGATTAGGGGTATGTGGGTGGTGGGTTGTAATGTTGGGGGGCTTGGGTATTGTATGTTTTTTTTTACAGGCAAAAGAGCTGTATTTCTTGGGGCATGCCCCGCAAAGGGCCCTGTTCAGGGCTGGTAAGGTAAAAGAGCTTTGAACTTTAGTAATTTAGAATAGGATAGGGCATTTTTTTATTTTGGGGGGCTTTGTTATTTTATTAGGGGGCTTAGAGTAGGTGTAATTAGTTTAAAATTGTTGTAATATTTTTCTTATGTTTGTAAATATTTTTTTATTTTTTGTAACTTAGTTCTTTTTTATTTTTTGTACTTTAGCTAGTTTATTTAATTGTATTTATTTGTAGCAATTGTATTTAATTAATTTATTGATAGTGTAGTGTTAGGTTAATTGTAGGTAATTGTAGGTAGTTTATTTAATTAATTTATTGATAGTCTAGTGTTAGGTTTATTTGTAACTTAGGTTAGGATTTCTTTTACAGGTAAATTTGTAATTATTTTAACTATTTTAGCTATTAAATAGTTCTTAACTATTTAATAGCTATTGTACCTGGTTAAAATAAATACAAAGTTACCTGTAAAATAAATATAAATCCTAAAATAGCTATAATATAATTATAATTTATATTGTAGCTATATTAGGATTTATTTTACAGGTAAGTATTTAGCTTTAAATAGGAATAATTTATTTAATAAGAGTTAATTAATTTCGTTAGATTTAAATTATATTTAATTTAGGGGGGTGTTAGTGTTAGGGTTAGACTTAGCTTTAGGGGTTAATACATTTATTAGAATAGCGGTGAGCTCCAGTCGGCAGATTAGGGGTTAATGTTTGAAGTTAGGTGTCGGCGATGTTAGGGAGGGCAGATTAGGGGTTAATACTATTTATGATAGGGTTAGTGAGGCGGATTAGGGGTTAATAACTTTATTATAGTAGCGCTCAGGTCCGGTCGGCAGATTAGGGGTTAATAAGTGTAGGCAGGTGGAGGCGACATTGTGGGGGGCAGATTAGGCGTTAATAAATATAATATAAGGGTCGGCGATGTTAGGGCAGCAGATTAGGGGTACATAGGGATAATGTAAGTAGCGGCGGTTTACGGAGCGGCAGATTAGGAGTTAATAATAATATGCAGGGGTCAGCGATAGCGGGGGCGGCAGATTAGGGGTTAATAAGTGTAAGGTTAGGGGTGTTTAGACTCGGGGTACATGTTAGAGTGTTAAGTGCAGACGTATGAAGGGTTACCGCATAGCAAACAATGGGGCTGCGTTAGGAGCTGAACGCGGCTTTTTTGCAGGTGTTAGGTTTTTTTTCAGCTCAAACAGCCCCATTGTTTCCTATGGGGGAATCGTGCACGAGCACGTTTTTGAGGCTGGCCGCGTCAGTAAGCAACTCTGGTATCGAGAGTTGAAGCTGCGTTAAATATGCTCTACGCTCCTTTTTTGGAGCCTAACGCAGCCTTTATGTGGACTCTCAATACCAGAGTTATTTTTATGGTGCGGCCAGAAAAAAGCTGCCGTTAGTTTTTCGGGTCGTTACCGACAAAACTCCAAATCTAGCGGTTAGTGTTTAAATTAGAGTATATATACTGTCCTATTGTTTAACTAAGCATTGTTAGAATTGTATTGCTTGGATATTAGCATTTAAAGATCTTGAAATCTCATTGTGTTAACTGAATGAAATTCTACTGTGGATAAGGTGAACTCGTATGAACTCTGCATAGCATATTTTAATAGTTTTTAAACGCATATAATATTGACTCATTCTCTGGTTCCTACAAATATATTTCAATTTGTTCATAGAAATTAACTAATAATAAAGAAAACAGGAATTTATATTAATTTTATTGTCTTAGCATATTTGATTGTGGGTTTAGTTTAAAAGAAGGTTGTTTAAATATATTCAGTTAATTACCCTGCCATATACTCACACATTGTTTGGAGAGTACTGCTAAGAATCTTATAAATATACTGACAACCTGAAGCTGACTGCTGCTTCATAAATCGACCCATAGACTTACAAAAGGGGTTGTCACCTCTATAGACAAGGGAATTTTCCCACAACCCATAAAAAGGTGGCCACAAATGTTGCCATGTTGCAGTTCCCTCTCTCTGGAGGTAATACACTCCATCAAATATCAGAAAATACTGTTTCAGCAAGAATTTCAAAGCTTTCAGTGTGTGTGTGTATATATATATATATATATATATATATATATTGAACCCACTTTGAAGCTCAGAATCTAAATCCAAAAGATACCGAACTTAAAGCCCCAGCTCCTGAGGGATGTAGGAATAAAGAACAACAGCATTTACTGTAAGCCAGCTAAACCATTTCTCCCATTTAAACTTCTCAAAAACACCGAAGTAGCCCTATACATTGTGCTATTATCCATCTTTTGCCTGCTATCATCTGTGCTTCAACCAATTCCATTGCACATATGTATGCATGTTCATACACATATGTACACAAGCGTGGACTCACACAGATGTGCACAGAAACACATCCATCCACTGATAATTAATTTGAAATAAAACCACAAGCACTTCTAAGCACTTTGTAAATTTGACAGGAATTCTTACTGTATAAGCACTTAATTATTACTAGAGGTAAAGGGTAAGAAATGTGTTGCAATTTGAATAAATGCATTGTTTAATTTAAATTAAACAGCACTGCTAAAACTTTCATCTAACACTTTGTCAGGGACAGGGTTAATTTAAATTGTACAACAGTGCTGAGACTTTCATCTAAAGCTTTGTCAGGGACAGCTATTAATCCTGAACATGCTGAGCTGTTGAGTTGTTTTAAAGTCATGGATAGGAAGTGGGAGCGTATGCCCACGCATGCCAATTGCACACTCTGTACATAATAGTGTGCCAGTACATTTGTTAGTGTTCCTTTGTCATCCTTTTAATTTAATTTAGTAAAAATTATGGTCCATGGCCTTGATTATTTCTATTTTTATTTTTTTAAATTTATTTTTATTTATTCTAAAAAATTTTTTACCTTAGACCGGAATGTTATGCCCTGTAAAAGCTCAGCATTACAGGACATGCCTGATAAGCTGTTTTTCGGAGAATGTGATTTAAAAGTTGACATTGTAACTTCTTCCTTTTATCCTGAATGCATTTCATAGATTGGACTGCCAACAGTCATAATTTTCACTTATTGTGGACTCCTTCTAAGGGTCACAGTGGCAAACACATAGAGGCCAAAATGAGAAATTGACTGAAAGAGTCGTAATGAGAGAAAAATGAGAAACAAGGTTGAGTGAAATATACAGCCTTTTTTCATTTTATAATATGATAATTGCTTAATAATTCAGAAACTAGACCAGAAATCAAGACAACTTCTTTTCATAGTCATAATCATTTCACAGCATATATTGTTGATTGGCGATGTTATTTTCTTGAACTTTCTCATTTTTTATTTTTTTTATTATTACTTGCAAGCAGATCATTAACTACATATTTTTATACAGCATTTTGCACAATATATATTTTTTATAAAAATGCAGTATTCTAATATACATTAGCTTGCTCCTAGAAACATGTCAATATAGTATGTGATTATTGTGTATATAATATGCAATTTAGTATTGCCTGCATAAATGTGCTTGATTTTTGTGAACGTTGTTCAATGAGTTTAAAGACACAGCCATTAATTAGAATAACATTTAAAGCATCAATAAACAGGATTTTAATGCATTATGCATTCTATGTAATGAAAATAAAAGACCAATATGTCATATTTATATTAACCCCTTCTTAGTCCCAAGGATAGATACAGACCAAATCTGAGAAGCATGAAATGGACATAACTCCCCCTTCAATCAAATTCTTAGTTTCACAAAGCAGGATGGAAAGAGATATTGAGCCAAATAACTGCAACAAAATCCTTGTCCATGTGTCTTTCCTGGTCAAAAAATAAATACCCACTTAGCCACACCAGAAAAATGTAGTCATTCCACAAAGTTAGGAGGGATATAAACATGGATACACAGACCTGCAATAGATTCCACTAGCAAGTCTTAATCTATATATAAAAAAAATAATAATACATACATACAGTATCTCACAACAGTGAGTACACCCCTCACATTTTTGTAAATATTTTATTATATCTTTTTAGGTGACAACACTGAAGAAATTACCCTTTGCTACAATGTAAGGTAGTGAGTGTACAGCCTGTATAACAGTGTACATTTGCTGTCCCCTCAAAATAACTCAACACACAGCCATTAATGTCTAAACCGTTGGCAACAAAAGTGAGTGCACCCCTAAGTGGAAATATCCAAATTGGGCCCAATTAGCCATTTTCCCTCCCCGATGTTATGTGAGGTCTCAGGTGTGAATGGGGAGCAGGTGTTAAATTTGGTGTTATCGGTCTCACACTCTCTCATACTGGTCACTGGAAGTTCAACATGGCACCTCATGGCAAAGAACTCTCTGAGGATCTGAAAAAAAGAATTGTTGTTCTACATGAAGATGGCCTAGGCTATAATAAAATTGCCAAGAACCTGAAACTGAGCTGCAGCATGGTGGGCAAGATCATACAGCGGTTTCACAGTACAGGTTCCACTCAGAACAGGCCTCACCATGGTCGACCAAAGAAGTTGAGTGCACATGCTCAGCATTATATCCAGAGGTTGTCTTTGGGAAATAATCATATAATTGCTGTCAGCATTGTTGCAGAGTTTTAAGGGGTGGGAGGTCAGCCTGTTAGTGCTCAGACTATACGCCGAACACTGCATCAAATTGGTCTGCATGCCTGTCGTCCCAGAAGGAAGCCTCTTCTAAAGATGATGCACAAGAAAGTGTGCAAACAGTTTGCTGAAGACAAGCAGACTAAGGACATGGATTATTACTGGAACCATGTCCTGTGTTCCGATGAGACCAAGATAAACTTATTTGGTTCAGATGGTGTCAAGTGTGTGTGGCGGCAACCAGGTGAGGAGTACAAAAACAAGTTTGTCTTGCCTACACAAAATATTGACACTTTGGGCCCAATTTGGACATTTCCACTTAGGGGTGCACTCACTTTTGTTGCCAATGGTTTAGACATTAATGGCTGTGTGTTGAGTTATTTTGAGGGGACAGCAAATTTACACTGTCATACAAACTGTACACTCACTACTTTACATTGAAGCAAAGTGTCATTTTTTCAGTGTTGTCACATGAAAAGATATAATAAATATTTACAAAAATGTGAGGGGTGTACTCACTTTTGTGAGATACTTACTGTATATATACTGTTTATATATATATATATATATATATATATATATATATATATATATATATATATATACATACACACACACAGTGGGGCAAAAAAGTATTTAGTCAGCCACCAATTGTGCAAGTTCTCCCACTTAAGAAGATGAGAGGCCTGTCATTTTCATCATAGGTATACCTCAACTATGAGAGACAAAATGTGGAAACAAATCCAGACAATCACATTGTCTGATTTGGAAAGAATTTATTTGCATATTATGGTGGAAAATAAGTATTTGGTCAACTACAAACAAGCAAGATTCCTGGCTCTCACAGACCTGTATCTTCTTCTTTAAGAGGCTCCTCTGTCCTCCACTCATTACCTGTATTAATGGCACCTGTTTGAACTTGTTATCAGTATAAAAGACACCTGTCCACAACCTCAAACAGTCACACTCCAAACTCCACTATGGTGAAGACCTGTCGAAGGACACCAGAAACAAAATTGTAGACCTGTACCAGGCTGGGAAGAATCAATCTGCAATAGGCAAGCAGCTTGGTGTGAAGAAACCATGGGAGCAATAATTAGAAAATGGAAGACATACAAGACCACTGATAATTTCCCTCGATATGGGGCTCCACGCAAGATCTCACCCCGTGGGGTCAAAATGATCACAAGAACGGTGAGCAAACATCCCAGAACCACACGGGGGGACCTAGTGAATGAACTGCAGAGAGCTGGGACCAATGTAACAAAGGCTACCATCAGTAACACACTATGCCGCCAGGGACTCAGATCCTGCAGTGACAGACATTTCCCCCTGCTTAAGTCAGTACATGTCCGGGCCCGTCTGAAGTATGCTAGAGAGCATTTGGATGATCCAGAAGCGGATTGGGAGAATTTCATATGGTCAGATGAAACCAAAGTAGAACTGTTTGGTAGAAACACAACTCATCGTGTTTGGAGGAGAGAGAATGCTGAGTTGCAACCAAAGAACACCATACCTACTGTGAAGCATGGGGGTGGCAACATCATGCTTGGGGCTGTTTCTCTGCAAAGGGACAGGACGACTGATTCGTGTACATGAAAGAATGAATGGGGCCATGTATCGTGAGATTTTGAGTGCAAACCTCCTTCCATCAGCAAGGGCATTGAAGATGAAACGTGCCTGGGTCTTTCAGCATGACAATGATTCCAAACACACCGCCCGTGCAACGAAGAAGTGGCTTCGTAAGAAGCATTTCAAGGTCCTGGAGTGGCCTAGCCAGTCTCCAGATCTCAACCCCAAAGAAAACCTTTGGAGGGAGTTGAAAGTCTGTGTTGCCCAGCGACAGCCCCAAAACATCACTGCTCTAGAGGAGATCTGCATGCAGGAATGGGTCAACATACCAGCAACAGTGTGTGACAACCTTGTGAAGACTTACAGAAAACGATTGACCTCTGTCATTGTCAACAAAGGATATATAGCAAAGTATTGAGATTAACTTTTGATATTGACCAAATACTTATTTTCCACCATAATTTGCAAATAAATTATTTCCAAATCAGACAATATGATTGTCTGGATTTGTTTCCACTTTTTGTCTCTCATAGTTGAGGTATACCTATGATGAAAATTACAGGCCTCTCTCATCTTCTTAAGTGGGAGAACTTGCACGATTGGTGGCTGACTAAATACTTTTTTGCCCCACTGTATGTATATATATATATATATATATATATATATATATATATATATATATATATATATATATATATATCCACAGACTGACAGCAGATTATTCTTTCCTAGATTTGACTCCTGCTTATGTCCTGGTTTACATTCAAAGCTTGTACTTGCCTGTGTCCTGAAATAAGGACCAATTTACTGGCTGTTGTCTTGTGAAACAAAACTTTTGACCATCCTCTTTCCTGCACCTTCTGGTGTGACCTTTGGTTTCTGACTGATATGCTAGTATTGAACTTTTACCTTGTGTAACTTCTGTGTGGACAGGGGTTCACTCTTTCTTTGTTATTGACAAAACTAGAGGACTACACAAAGATGCAGTATAATAATAACAGGGTTTAATGTGCACGCATTACAATCAAATTAATCAGTAATGAGCTTATCAAGCAAGGCCGTGAATAAAATATAATGCATTTCTTATCTTAGCAGACATAATTAGGTATATGCTTCCTCAGATGTTGTCTCTCCCTTGATCACACCATGATTTAATCCCATTCTAGTCTTCTTTTTTTCTGCAATCTAGTCTTGACGACCCCCACCCCTGCAATTCTACTAGTTAAACCGCTAATAGCAAGCGTGTCTACATGTTATGTCATTCATGTTGCATATAAAGGTTTTGCTTAACAGAAAGCTTTTTCCCAAAACAAAATGAGTACATACCAAGTTTATCAAATACAGAAAGTTGGGAGCAGCAGCAGTTGCCCACAAAGGAATGTGCCCCCTCTGCTTACTTTGAGATAAGATGCTGTTTGAGAACAGACAGCAAAGCAAAAAACAGTAGAGAATCATATGTTACTTAACTTCTTA